>NC_053028.1:175748863-175767560 GCF_003073215.2 Triticum urartu | reverse complement strand
TAGAAATAATAATACTTCAAGCATACTAACTAAGCAATTATGTCTTCTCAAAATAACATGGCCAAAGAAAGTTATCCCTACAAAATGATATAGTCTGGCTATGCTCAATCTTCACCACACAAAATATTTAAATCATGCACAACCCCGATGACAAGCCAAGCAATTGTTTCATACTTTTTATGTTATCAAACTTTTTCAATCTTCACGCAATATATGAGCGCAAGCCATGGATATAGCACTTTATGTGGAATAGAATGGTGGTTGTGGAGAAGACAAAAAAGGAGAAGATTGTCTCACATCAACTAGATGTATCAACGGGCTATGGAGATGCCCATTAATAGATATCAATGTGAGTGAGTAGGGATTGCGATGCAACGGATGCACTAGAGCTATAAGTATATGAAAGCTCAACAAAAGAAACTAAGTGGGTGTGCATCCAACTCGCTTGCTCATGAAGACCTAGGGCATTTTGAGGAAGCCCATCATTGGAATATACAAGCCAAGTTCTATAATGAAAAATTCCCACTAGTATATGAAAGTGATATCATAGGAGACTCTCTATCATGAAGATCATGGTGCTACTTTGAAGCACAAGTGTAGGAAAAGGATAGTAGCATTGTCCCTTCTCTCTTTTTCTCTCATTTTTTTATTGGGGCCTTCTTTCTTTCTTTTTTCTTTTTAGCCACTTTTTTCTCTTTTTTTTATTTTTCGTCTGGAGTCTCATCCCGACTTGTGGGGGGGATAATAGTCTCCATCATCCTTTCCTCACTTGGGACGATGCTCTAATAATGATGATCATCACACTTTATTTACTTACAACTCAAGAATTACAACTCGATACTTAGAACAAAATATGACTCTATGTGAATGCCTCCGGCGGTGTACCGAGATGTGCAATGATGCATGAGTGACATGTATGAAGAATTATGAACGGTGGCTTTGCCACAAATACGATGTCAACTACATGATCATGCAAGCAATATGACAATGATGAAGCGTGTCATAATAATGGAATGGTGGAAAGTTGCATGGCAATATATCTCGGAATGGCTATGGAAATGCCATAATAGGTAGGTATGGTGGCTGTTTTGAGGAAGGTATATGGTGGGTTTAAGGTACCGGTCAAAGTTGCGCGATACTAGAGAGGCTAGCAATGGTGGAAGGATGAGAGTGCGTATAATCCATGGACTCAACATTAGTCATAAAGAACTCACATACTTATTGCAAAAATCTATTAGTTATCGAAACAAAGTATTATGCGCATGCTCCTAGGGGGATAGATTGGTAGGAAAAGACCATCGCTCGTCCCCGACCGCCACTCATAAGGAAGACAATCAATAAATAAATCATGATCCGACTTCATCACATAACGGTTCACCATACGTGCATGCTACAGGAATCACAAACATCAACACAAGTATTTCTCAAATTCAAAACTACTCAACTAGCATGACTCTAATATCACCATCTCCATATCTCAAAACAATTATCAAGTATCAAACTTCTCATAGTATTCAATGCACTTCTATGAAAGTTTTTATATTATTCCTAAAAGCAAATTTCCATGTTGTTCTAAAGGACTCTCAAAATAATATAAGTGAAGCATGAGAGATCAATTATTTCTATAAAATAAAACCACCGTCGTGCTCTAAAAGATATATGTGAAGCACTAGAGCAAAAATTATATAGCTCAAAAGATATAAGTGAAGCACATAGAGTATTCTAATAAATTTCGAATCATGTGAGTCTGTCTGAAAAGGTGTGTACAGCAAGGATGATTGTGGTAAATTAAAAAGAAAAGACTCAAATCATACAAGACGCTCCAAGAAAAACACATATCATGTGGTGAATAAAAATATAGCTCCAATTAAAGTTACCGATAGACGAAGACGAAAGAGGGATGCCTTCTGGGGCATCCCCAAGCTTAGGCTTTTTGGTGACCTTGAATATTACCTTGGGGTGCCATGGGCATTTCCAAGCTTAGGCTATTGCCACTCTTTGTTCCTTAGTCCATCAAATCTTTACCCAAAACTTGAAAACTTCACAACACAAAACTCACAATAGAAAATCTCGTGAGCTCCGTTAGCGAAAGAAAACAAAACACCACTTCAAGGTAATGTAATGAACTCATTCTTTATTTATATTGGTGTTAAACCTACTGTATTCCAACTTCTCTATGATTTATAAACTCTTTTACTAGCCATAGATTCATCAAAATAAGCAAACAACACACGAAAAACAGAATATGTCAAAAACAGAACAGTCTGTAGTAATCTGTAGGTTTTGGCCACTTGTGGAACCCCAAAAATTCTAAAATAAATTGCTTGACATGAGTAATATATCTATTAATCATCTTCAAAAATAATTAACTAAATATCACTCACCAAATAAAAAGGGCAGTAATGCTCATGAGCTCTAAAGTTTCTGTTTTTTTACAGCAAGATCAAAAAGACTTCCCCAAGTCTTCCCAACGGTTCTACTTGGCACAAATACTAATTAAACACAAAAAACACAACCAAAACAGAGGATAGATAAATTATTTATTACTAAACAGGAGAAAAAAGCAAGGAATAAAAATAAAATTGGGTTGCCTCCCAACAAGCGCTATCGTTTAACACTCGTAGCTAGGCATAAAAGCAAGGATAGATCTAGGTATTGCCATCTTTGGTAGGCAATCCATAAGTGGCTATCATAATAGATTCATATGGTAATTTAATTATCTTTATAGGGAAGTGTTCCGTGCCTTTCCTTAATGGAAATTGGAATCTAATATTCCCTTCCTTCATATCAATAATTGCACCAATCGTTCTAAGGAAAGGTCTACCAAGAATAATAGGACATGAAGGATTGCAATCTATGTAAAGAACAATGAAATCTACGGACACATAGTTCCTATTTGCAACATTAAGTGCATCATTAATTCTTCCCATAGGTTTCTTAATAGTGGAATCCGCAAGGTGCAAGTTTAAAGAGCAATCATCAAATTCACGAAATCCTAGCAAATCACATAAAGTTTTCGGAATCGTGGAAACACTAGCACCCAAATCACACAAAGCATAGCATTCATGATCTTTAATTTTAATTTTTATTGTAGGTTCCCACTAATCATAAAGTTTTCTAGGGATAGAAACTTCCAACTCAAGTTTTTCTTCATAAGATTGCATCAAAGCATCAATGATATATTTAGTAAAAGCTTTATTTTGACTATAAGCATGAGGAGAATTTAGCACGGATTGCAACAAGGAAATACAATCTATCAAAGAGAAATTATCATAATTAAATTCCTTGAAATCCAAGATAGTGGGTTCATTGATATCTAAAGTTTTGACCTCTTCAATCCCACTTTTGCCAATTTTTTCATCAAGATCTAAAAACTCCGAATTTTTGGAACGCCTTCTAGGTAAAGATGGCTCATCTTCAGTCCCATAATTATCAAGATTCATATTGCAAAACAAAGAATTAATAGTAGATACATCAATAACTTTTAGATCTTCATTTTTATTTTCATAGAAACTAGAAGAACACGCTTTCGCAAAGCAATCTTTCTTAGCACGCATCCTAGCGGTTCTTTCTTTGCACTCATCAATGGAAATTCGCATGGCTTTGAGAGACTCATTGATATCATGCTTAGGTGGAATAGATCTAAGTTTCAAAGAATCAACATCAAGAGAAATTCTATCAACGTTCCTAGCCAATTCATCAACCTTAAGCAATTTTTCTGCAAGCAAAGCATTGAAATTCTTTTGCGAATTCATAAACTCCTTAACACTAGTCTCAAATTCAGAGGGCATCTTATTAAAATTTCCATAATAATTGTTGTACGAATTACCATAATTATTAGAGGAATTACTAGGAGACAGCCTAGAATTAAAATTACCTCTATACGTGTTGTTACCAAAATTGTTCCTACCAACAAAATTCACATCCATAGATTCATTTTTATTCTCAATCAAGGTAGACAAAGACACATCATTAGGATCAGAGAAACACTCTTATTAGCAAACAATTTCATAAGTTCATCCATCTTTCCACTCAAAACATTAATTTATTCTATCACATGCACTTTTTTACCAGTACATCTTTCAGTGTGCCATTGAGAATAATTAACCATAATATTCTCTGGGAGTTTAGTAGCTTCTCCTAAAGTGATTTCCATAAAAGTGCCTCCCACGGCCGAATCTAAAAGATTTATAGAAGCAAAATTCAATCCGGCATAGAATTCTGTATAATCATCCAAAGATTCATACCATGTGTAGGGCAATTACGTATCATTAATTTCATTCTCTCCCAAGCTTGTGCAACATGTTCATGATCAAGTTGCTTAAAATTCATAATGTCGTTTCTAAGAGAGATGATTTTAGCGGGAGGAAAATACTTAGAGATAAAAGCATCTTTGCATTCATTCCATGAATCAATATTATTTTTAGGCAAAGACGAAAACCAAGCTTTAGCACGATCTCTAAGGGAAAAAGGAAATAGCTTCAATTTAACAATATCATTGTCCACATCTTTCTTCTTTTGCATATCAGACAAATCAACAAAACTATTTAGATGGGTAGCGGCATCTTCACTAGGAAGGCCAGCAAATTGCTCTTTCATAACAAGATTCAACAAAGCAGCATTAATTTCACAAGATTCAGCATCGGTAAGAGGAGAAATCGGAGTGCTAAGAAAATCATTGTTGTTGGTATTGGTAAAGTCACACAATCTAGTATTATCTTGAGCCATCATGACAAACAAGCAATCCAACACACAAGCAAACAAGAAACAGGCAAAAAGGAAAATATAAAAAAGAGAAGGGGAACGGAAAAAGAGAGGGCGAATAAAATGGCAAGGGTGAAGTGGGGGAGAGGAAAATGAGAGGCAAATGGCAAATAATGTAATGCGAGGGATAAGAGTTTGTGATGGGTACTTGGTATGTCTTGACTTGTGCGTAGACTCAGGTAACGGTGCCAGAAATGGCTCGTTGTCGAGAGTCAAATCTTGACTTGACTTGGCGTGAATCTCCCTAGAAATGGCGCCAGAAATCCTTCTTGCTACCTCTTGAGCACTGCGTTGGTTTTCCCTTGAAGAGGAAAGGGTGATGCAGTAAAGTAGCGTAAGTATTTCCCTCGGTTTTTGAGAACCAGGGTATCAATCCAATAGGAGATCACGCTTGAGTCCCACGCACCTACACAAACACATAAGAACCTTGCAACCAATGCGATAAAGGGGTTGTAAATCCCTTCACGGTCACTTACGAGAGTGAGATCTGATAGATATGATAAGATAATATTTTTGGTGTTTTTTATGATAAAGAGAAATAAAGATGCAAAGTAAAATAAACGGAAATACAAATAACTAAGTGTTGGAAGATTAATATGATAGAAGATAGACCCGGGGGCCATAGGTTTCACTAGTGGCTTCTCTCAAGAGCATAAGTATTATGGTGGGTAAACGAATTACTGTCGAGCAATTGATAGAATTGAGCATAGTTATGAGAATATCTAGGTACGATCATGTATATAGGCATCACGTCCGTGACAAGTAGACCAAAACGATTCTACATCTACTACTATTACTCCACACATCACCGGAGAGGCCATGGAGTTGATGTAGAGGCCCTCCGTGATCAATGCCCCCTCCGGCAGAGCTCCGGAAAAGGCCCCAAGATGGGATATCTTGGGTACAGAAGGTTGTGGCGGTGAAAATAGGTTTTCGTGGTGCTCCCGTATGTTTGGGGGTGCGTGGATATATATAGGAGGAAGAAGTAGGTCTGTGGAGCAACGAGGGGCCCACGAGGGTGGAGGGCGCGGCCAGGGGGTAGGCGCGCCCCCCTGCCTCGTGGCATCCTCGATTGTTTCTTGACACCCACTCCAAGTCTCCTGATTCACGTTCGTTGAGAAAATCACGTTCCCGAAGGTTTCATTCCGTTTGGACTCCGTTTGATATTCCTTTTCTGCGAAACACTGAAATAGGCAAAAAAAAATAGCAATTTGGGCTGGGCCTCCAGTTAATAGGTTAGTCCCAAAATGATATAAAAGTGTAAAATAAATCCCATTAACATCCAAAATAGATAATATAATAGCATGGAGCAATCAAAAATTATAGATACGTTGGACACGTATCAGGTTGCTGCACATCCGTGATGTTGAGGGACCGAGGAGGACCGGAAGCGTGGAGACAAGACTCAAAGCAATGGAGCAACAAGTTTTCAAGTTCCAGGAGATGGTGGAATGTGGACTCGACTCCAATCACATAATGATCACGGAGTTCACCAACAACCACAAGCTGGATGACAAGAACATTGAGGAGGCCATCTTCAAGCTTCACGAGAAAATTGAGCGCCTCCAAGCCCAGATCTATGACCTGCTAAACCAAAACTGTGAGTATGAATATAGATTCAAGAGGATGAGTTTGGCTGCAGATTTGAGGATCCCGGAGACTCGATCATCCTTCTATGATGGTGAGCCTATGCCTTGGAAGATGGAAGACAATCCCACATCATCAACAACTCCACCATCACCACCTCCGAGGAAGGAGACATAAACACATAGGTATGGGCACTCCCCTTGGAAAGTGCCAAGCTTGAGGGAGTGCCCCAGTATCGTATCACCATCACACTTTTATCTTTACCATTTTCCTTAGTTCGATCCCTTTGGTAATATCTTGATCTAGTAGAATAAAGTTTTTGTATGATCTAGTTTTGAGTTTTGCTTTACGATCCTTTTATGTAATTGAGTCTGTGACCTATATATAATAAAGATTCATGTTGAGTCAAGGGCTTGAATATCTTGCTATGATCTTGAGGGAATAAAATAAAAGAGAAGGAATAAAAAGAAATAAAGAGATCATATGGATCTTATGGAGAGTAATGACTTCACATATAAAGAGTATGATGAATAAAAATTGTTGAGAGTTGACAAGCATAGTTTTGGTCATCGTTGCAATTAATGGGAAGTAATAAAGAAAGAGAGGTTTTCACATATAAATATACTATCTTGGACATCTTTTATGATTCTGAGCACTCATTAAAATATGACATGTTAAAGAGTTGACGTTGGACAAGGAAGACAACGTAATGGGTTATGTTTTCTTACATCTAAAATAAATCATATTGTCATGGATCATCCAACATGTTGAGCTTGCCTTTCTCTCTCGTTGCTAGCCAAATTCTTTGCACCAAGTAGAGATACTACTTGTTCTTCCAAATATCCTTAAACCTAGTTTTGCCATGAGAGTCCACCATATCTACCTATGGATTGAGTAAGATCCATCAAGTAAGTTGTCATCGTTGCAAGCAATAAAAAATTGCTCTCTAAATATGTGTGATTTATTAGTGTGGAGCTTTATACGATCTTGTGATGTGGAAGAAATAAAAGTGACGAACTGCATAATAAAGGTAGATATCACAGGTGGCAATATAAAGTGACGTTCTTTCACATTAAGATTTTGTGCATCCAACCATAAAAGCACATGACAACCTCTGCTTCCCTCTGCGAAGGGCCTATCTTTTATTCTTGTCTTATACTTCATACAAGAGTCACGGTGATCTTCACCTTTCCTTTTTTCATTTTATCCTTTGGCAAGCACAATGTGTTGGAAAGATCCTGATATATATGGCTAATATAATGTGAGTTTTCATGAACTATTATTGTTGACATTACCCTTGAGGTAAAAGGTTGGGAGGCAAAACTATAAGCCCCTATCTTTCTCTGTGTCCGACTAAAACTTCATAACCATAAAGATTGCGTGAGTGTTAGCAATTGTGAAAGACTAAATGATGGTTGAGTATGTGGACTTCCTAAAAAGCTCTTATATTGACTCTTTCTGATGTTATGATAAATTGCAATTGCCTCAATGACTAAGATTATAGTTTGCTGGTTCTCAATAAAGTTTATGATTCATACTTGAAGTTGTGAATGAATTGTTACTTTAGCATAAGAGATCATATGAAAATATATACATATGTTGTTGTTATAAGAATGATCATGATGCTCTCATGTCCGTATTTTATTTTTATCAACACCTCTATTCTAAACATGTGGACATATTTTTTGATATCGGCTTCTGCTTGAGGTCTAAGCTTGGGGGAGTTGATACGTCCATTTTGCATCATGATTTTATATCAATATTTATTGCATTATGGGCTGTTATTACACAATATGTCACAATACTTATGCCTATTCTCTCTTAGTTTACAAGGTTTACATGAAGAGGGAGAATGCCGACAGCTGGAATTCTGGGCTGGAAAAGGAGCAAATATTAGAGACCTATTCTGCACAACTCCAAAAGTCCTAAAACTTCACGGGAGCAAGTTTCAGAATATATAAAAAAATATTGGGTGAAAGAAGTACCAGAGGGGGGCCACCCACCATCCACGAGGGTGGGGGCGCGCCCTACCCCCTAGGCGCGCCCCCTGCCTCGTGGGCCCCCTGGCAGCCCTCTGATGCCCATCTTTGGCTATATGGAGTCTTTTGTCGAGGAAAAAATCATAAGCTAGCTCACGGGACGAAACTCCGCCGCCACGAGGCGGAACCAATCTAGGGCTCCGGCGGAGCTGTTCTGCCGAGGAAAGTTCCCTCCGGGAGGGGGAAATCATCACCATCGGTCCTCTCATCGGGAGGGGGTTAATATCCATCAACATCTTCACCAGCACCATCTCATCTCAAACCCTAGTTCATCTCTTGTATCCAATCTTTGTCCCGAAGCCTCAGATTGGTACCTGTGGGTTGCTAGTAGTGTTGATTACTATTTGTAGTTGATGCTAGTTGGTTTATTCGGTGGAAGATCATATGTTCATATCCTTTATGCATATTAATACCCCTCTTATTATGAACATGAATATGATTTGTGAGTAGTTACGTTTGTTCCTAAGGACATGGGAGAAGTCTTGCTATAAGTAGTCATGTGAATTTGTTATTCGTTCGATATTTTGATGAGATGTATGTTGTCTCTCCTCTAGTGGTGTCATGTGAACGTCGACTACATGACACTTCACCATTGTTTGGCCCTAGAGGAAGGCATTGGGAAGTAATAAGTAGATGATGGGTTGCTAGAGTGACAGAAGCTTAAACCCTAGTTTATGCGTTGCTTCGTAAGGGGCTGATTTGGATCCATATGTTTCATTCTATGGTTAGGTTTACCTTAATACTTCTGTTGTAGTTGCGGATGCTTGCAATAGGGGTTAATCATAAGTGGGATGCCTGTCCAAGGAAGGACAGTACCCAAGCACGAGCCCACCCACATATCATATTATCAAAGTACAGAACGCGAATCATATGAACGTGGTGAAAACTAGCTTGACGATAATTCCCATGTGTCTTCGGGAGCGCTTTCCTTTATATAAGAGTTTGTCCAGGCTTGTCCTTTGCTACAAAAAGGATTGGGCCATCTTGTCGCACCTTATTTACTTTTTTTACTTGTTACCCGTTACAAATTACCTTATCACAAAACTATCTGTTACCGATAATTTCAATGCTTGTAGAGAATACCTTACTGAAAATTGCTTATCATTCCCTTCTGCTCCTCGTTGGGTTCGACATTCTTACTTATCGAAAGGACTGTTATAGATCCCCTATACTTGTAGGTCATCAAGACTCTTTTCTGGTGCCGTTGCCGGGGAGTGAATCGTCTTTGGTAGGTGGAATTTGTTAAGGAAAATTTTATATAGTGTGCTGAAATTTACTGTCACTTGTTACTATGGAACATAATCCTTTGAGGGGCTTGTTCGGGGTATCTTCACCCTGACTAGTAGAGCAAAGAGTTGCTCCTCAACCTACTGAAAATGTTTACTTTGAAATTCCTTCGGGTATGATAAGAAACTGCTAGCTAATCCTTTCACAGGTGATGAAACATTACATCCTGATTTGCACCTAATCTATGTGGATGAAGTTTGTGGATTATTTAAGCTTGCAGGTATACCCAAGGATTTTATCAAGAAGAAGGTATTCCCTTTATATTTGAAGGGAAAGGCATTGACATGGTTTAGGCTATGTGATGATATGGGATCATGGAACTACAACCGATTGAAATTGGAATTTCATCAGAAGTTTTATCCTATGCATCTTGTTCATCGTGATCGTAATTATATATATAATTTTTGGCCTTGCTAAGGAGAAAGCATCGCTCAAGCTTGGGGGAGGCTTAAGTCAATGTTATATTCATGCCCCAATCATGAGCTCTCAAGAGAAATTATTATTAAAAAAAATTTGATCATCTTTCTCTGGATAATCGCTCCATGCTCGATACTTCTTGTAGTGGCTCTTTTATGATGAAGACTATTGAATTCAAATGGGATTTATTGGAAAGAATTAGATGCAACTCTGAAGATTGGGATCTCGATGAAGGTAAGGAGTCAGGTATAACCCCCAAAGTTTGATTGTGTTAAATCTTTTATGGATACCGATGCTTTCCGTGAATTTAGCACTAAATATGGACTTGACTCTGAGATAGTAGCTTCTTTCTGTGAATCCTTTGCTACTCATGTTGATCTCCCTAAGGAGAAGTGGTTTAAATATAATCCTCCCACTGAAGTAAAAGTAGTCGCACCTATTAAAGTTGAAGAAAACACTATCACTTATAATGATCATGTTGTTCCTACTACTTATATTGAGAAACCACCTTTTCCTGTTAGGATAAAGGATCACCCTAAAGCTTCAACTGTGGTTCGTAAGAGTAATACTAGAACACCTACTCCCTCTGAGCAAATTAAAGTTGAACCTAGTGTTGCTATTGTTAAAGATCTCTTGGCTGATAATATTGATGGGCATGTTATTTACTTGTGTGATGAATCTGCTAGAATTGCCAGACCCGATACTAAAAATAAACATAGACCTGTTGTAAGGCATGCATGCTATTTCTGTTAAAATAGGAGATCATTGCTATCATGGCCTATGTGATATTGGTGCTAGTGCAAGTGCAATACATCATTCCTTATACAAAGAAATTATGCATTATATTGCCCCTGCTGAGATAGAGGAAATTGATGTCACAATTAAGCTTGCCAATAGAGACACTATTTCACCAGTTAGGATTGTTAGAGATGTTGAAGTCTTGTGTGGGAAAGTTAAATATCCCGCTGATTTTCTTGTTCTTGGTTCCCCACAAGATAACTTTTGTACCATTATAGTTGGTAGACCCTTCTTGAATACTGTTAATGCTAAGATAGACTGCAATAAGGATATTGTTTCTGTTGGTTTAGGGGATATGTCTCATGAATTTAACTTTGCTAAATTTTGTAGACAGCCCCACGATAAAGAATTACTTAGTAAAGATGAAATTATTGGTCTTGCTTCTATTGTCGTGCCTCCTAGTGATCCCTTAGAACAATATTTGCTAGACCATGAAAATGATATGTTTATGAACGAAAGAAGGGAAATAGATGAAGTATTCTTTAAACAGAGACCTATTTTGAAAAACAACTTGCCTGTTGAAATCCTAGGGGATCCTCCTCCACCCAAGGGTGATCCAGTGTTTCAGCTTAAACCTTTACCTGGTACTCTTAAATATGCTTATCTTGATGAGAAAGAGATATATCCTGTTATTATTAGTGCTAACCTTTCAGAGCATGAAGAGAAGAAATTATTGAAAACTCTGAAGAAGCATCGTGCTGCTATTGGATATACTCTTGATGATCTTAAGGGCATTAGTCCCACTCTATGCCAGCACAAAATAAAATTGGAGAAAGACGCGAAACCGGTTGTTGATCACCAACGACGGTTAAATCCTAAGATGAAAGAAGTGGTAAGAAAAGAAATACTAAAGTTTCTGGAGGCAGGTATAATTTATCCCGTTGCTGATAGTCAGTGGGTAAGTCATGTCCATTGTGTCCCTAAGAAGGGAGGTATTACTGTTGTTCCTAATGATAAAGATGAACTGATCCCACAAAGAATTGTTATAGGTTATAGAATGGTAATTGATTTCTGCAAATTAAATAAAGCTACTAAAAGGATCATTATCCTTTACCTTTTATTGATCAAATTCTAGAAAGATTATCCAAACATACACATTTTTGCTTTCTAGATGGTTATTCTGGTTTCTCTCAAATACTTGTGTCAAAAGAGGATCAAGAAAAGACAACTTTTACTTGACCTTTTGGTACTTTTGCTTATAGATGTATGCCTTTTGGTTTATGCAATGCACCCGCTACCTTTCAAAGATGCATGACTGCTATATTCTCTAACTTTTGTGAAAAGATTGTTGAGGTTTTAATGGATGATTTCTCCGTATATGGAACTTATTTTGATGATTGCTTAAGCAACCTTGATCGAGTTTTGCAGAGATGTGAAGAAACTAATCTTGTCCTGAATTGGGAGAAGTGTCACTTTATGGTTAATGAAGGTATTGTCTTGGGGCATAAAATTTCTGAAAGAGGTATTGAAGTTGCTAAGGTTGATGCTATTGAAAAGATGTCGTGTCCTAAGGACATTAAAGGTATAAGGAGTTTCCTTGGTCATGCTGGTTTTTATAGGAGGTTCATTAAGGACTTCTCTAAAATTTCTAGGCCTCTGACTAATCTCTTACAAAAAGATGTTCCTTTTGTCTTTGATGATGATTGTGTAGAAGCATTTGAAATACTTAAGAAAGCTTTAATTTCGGAACCTATTGTTCAGCCACCTGATTGGAATTTACCATTTGATTATGTGTGATGCTAGTGATTATGTTGTAGGGGCTGTTCTAGGACAAAGAGTTGATAAGAAATTAAATGGTATCCAATATGCTAGTAAGACTCTGGACAGTGCCCAAAGAAATTATGCTACCACCGAAAAGGAATTTTTAGCAGTTGTATTTGCTTGTGATAAATTTAGACCTTATATTGTTGATTCTAAAGTGATTGTTCACGCTAATCATGCTGCTATTAAATATCTTATGGAAAAGAAAGATGCTAAACCTAGACTTATTAGATGGGTTCTCTTGCTACAAGAATTTGATTTGCATATTGTTGATAGAAAGGGAGCTAAGAACCCCATTGCAGACAACTTGTCTAGGTTAGAAAATGTTCTTGATGACCCACTACCTATTGATGATATGTTTCCTGATGAACAACTAGCTGTCATAAATGATTCTCGTACTGCTCCATGGTATGCTGATTATGCTAATTATATTGTTGCTAAATTTGTACCACCTAGTTTCACATACCAGCAAAAGAAAATTTTCTTCTATTATTTAAGACATTACTTCTAGGATGACCCACACCTTTATAAAGAAGAAGTAGATGGTGTTATTAGATGTTGTGTACCTGAGCATGAACAGGAACAGATCCTACACAAGTGTCATTCCGAGGCATATGGAGGACACCACGCTGGAGATAGAACTGCACATAAGGTATTCCGAGGCATATGGAGGACACCACTCTCGTCAAAGATGCCTGTAAGTTTGTCTTGTCATGTGATGAATGTCAAAGAATTGGTAATATTAGTAGACGTCAAGAAATGCCTATGAATTATTCACTTGTTATTGAACCATTTGATGTTTGGGGCTTTGATTATATGGGACAGTTTCCTTCCTCTAATGGGTATACACATATTTTAGTTGTTGTTGATTACGTTACTAAGTGGGTAGAAGCTATTCCAACTAGTAGTGCTGATCATAACACCTCTATTAAGATGCTTAAAGAAGTTATTTTTCCGAGGTTTGGAGTCCCTAGATACTTAATGACTGATGGTGGTTCGCATTTTATTCATGGTGCTTTCCGTAAAATGCTTGCTAAGTATGATGTTAATCATAGAATTGCATCTCCATATCACCCATAGTCAAGTGGTCAAGTAGAACTGAGTAATAGAGAGCTTAAATTAATTTTTCAAAAGACTGTTAATAGATCTAGAAAGAATTGGTCCAAGAAACTTGATGATGCATTATGGGCTTATAAAACTGCATATAAGAATCCTATGGGTATGTCTCTGTATAAAATGGTTTATGGAAAAGCATGTCACTTACCTCTTGAACTAGAACATAAGGCATACTGGGCCATTAAAGAGCTCAATTATGATTTCAAACTTGCCGGTGAGAAGAGGCTTTTTGACATTAGCTTACTTGATGAATGGAGAACCCAGGCTTATGAGAATGCCAAACTGTTTAAAGAAAAGGTTAAGAGATGGCATGACAAAAGGATACAAAAACGTGAGTTAATGTAGGTGATTATGTATTATTATACAACTCTTGTTTAAGGTTTTTTGCAGGCAAACTTCCCTCTAAATGGGAAGGCCCTTACATTATCGAGGAGGTCTATCGTTCCGGTGCCATAAAAAATCAACAACTTCGAAGGAACAAATCCGAGGGTGGAGAACTATCAAAGAATCAAACATTATATCTCAGGTAATCCTATAAATGTTGAAACTAATGTTATTGAAATCATAACCCCAGAGGAATACATAAGGAACACTTTCCAGAATGTTTCAAACTCCAAAAAGGAAGAGGTATGTGGTACGGTAAGTAAAGCGACTCCAAAACAGTTCTAATAGCAATTTTTCTCCGTTTTGGAATATTTAAGAAAATAGGAAAATAAGAAGCAGTCCGGGCAGGACACGAGGCTTCCACGAGGGTGGAGGGTGCGCCCTACCCCCCTGGGCATGCCCCTTGCCTCGTGGGCACCTCGTGTGCTCTTCGAACTCTGTTTTCTTGCACGATACTCCTTATGGTCAGTAAAAATTCATTATATAATCTCCCAAAGGTTTTGGCCACCGTATCACGCAAATATCTTCTGTCTTTGTTTCAAGCTGTTTTTCTGACAGATCCAGATTGCCATGGCATCTTCAAGTGCCCCCAAGGACAAGTTCTTCAATAAGGTCATCAACCCCTATCTCGCGGAGGTGCTGCAACACCCTCAAACCATTGAGATGCGTGAGGGTTTGTGCTACTGTAGCGACCCGACCTCAAACGGTCAAGTCTCTGTGCTTCAGTGTCATCCCTGGATCGGTAATGCTGACACACACAGTACTTGAGGATTTATAATAGAGTAGCAATCACACACTTATTACATCGAATGTCTCCAAAGAGAACTTATTACAATAAATATGGCTTAAGGCCATCTAATACGATAACAGCGGAAGGCTTGGAAGATAAAGTGAGTCCATCAACTCCAACAGAATAGCTGAGCTGCACGGCAACGACCTAACGAACCTTACTCCTCGTCTGAAAAGTTTGTAACATAATACGTTGCAGCCCGAAAACGGGTCAACACATGGAATATGCTGGCAAAATAACACAGTAGAGCAGGAACGGAATAATGCTATCACTACATGCATATTTGGCTGGTGGAAAGCTCTATGGTTATAGTTTTGCGAAAAGCCAATTTTTCCCTACAACAAAGGAATAGATTTTAATTTAACTATCATGGTAGTTGAAACATCATTGAGAAGGTTCCTCCAACTTAATCCCAATTAAGGTGATTAACAACCCAACAATATTATTTTTAGGGTGATGAGATACTTAAGATACTCCAAGTACTAGATACTCAAGATTGTCCATAACCGGGGACACGGCTAACCATGATTAGTTTATACACTCTGGAGAGGTTTGCGCACTTTTCCCCACAAGACTCGATCTCCTCAATTGGTTTTCTCGCACTACAGGGTGTTTGAGAAACGGATGACCGAGACACAGTCTTTCAGAAACATTAACTCTCTACTCCGGGCAGACCATACCAAACCTACAAACCCACTACCTGCTGATCCACCTCTTCAAGAGCTTCACGTAACTTACTCAACTATGCTAGAGCCCATAATAGCTTGTGGATGCACACGTAAGTTTCTAGCATGAATAATCTTAGTTCCCTTTGAGCCTGGGTAGCGGTCCATAGGAAGATCACAGGGGTACTCTGAGATTTCCAAAAATACAGGCAGCACTGGGTACTATAGGTGCCTCAGTCCACCCAGATGTGTATTTAAGTTGCCACCTTAATTTGAACCATTAATTAACAATCTCACATCTGTCATGGATTTCACTCACCCAAACCACGTCTACGAGCATAGCATAGCAATATAAGCAACGCGTATAAGTAACTCCCAGGGGTTTGAATATAACAGGGTAATAGGTTCTGCCTCATCAGCTACTTCCCAACCCACATGTTAATGACATCCTAACCATGCAATGTTTGAGGATTGGAACTAATGCATAAAACTGGGTGATAAAGGGGTATGATCAAAGTGTTACTTGCCTTGCTGATGATCCGCGTAACCTAGAGACTCCAAATAACACGCTTCGCACTCCGCGAATTCTATCGTAAACAAACAATAACTTACATAAGCAATCAAGCTAAGAAACACGGGTAAATCTCAAATAAGAAGATCTAACCAGAAAGTTCAACTTAAGAACTCCGGTTTGCAAAAAGAATCAAATCAAACGGAGCAACGAAACTCAAACGGCGAAAGAAACAAGATCCGTTTACTAATCTGGACCTAGGTCAAATTTTACAGTAGCAAAAACTTGTGCAAGTTGGTTAAGCGGAAAGAAGGTCTCGAGACGAAGATCTAGGCGCTTGAATCGCCTGATTCCGATTAACGAGCGAAAAGATAAACTAGAACGAAAATCAGATCAGAAATCGCGATCAGAAATAATCGCGGAATAATCCGATAAAAGGAAACTGACGAACAAGCTAACGAACGAGCGTTCATTGTCTATAACTAACGGGTGAAAACTGTTCGTTAAAACGAACGTCCGGACGAACGTCCGGACGAACATCCGCGAAAAAGAAAAACCAGAAAAAAAACTGGCAAACCGAAAAAAAAACAGGCTAGGGTTTTTCTAAAAAAACCCGATTGTTTTTAAAAAAAACGAACGGCGGTGAGGTACCTCCGGCGAGGCGGGGCGGCAGGGCTCGCGGGGCAGCGAGGCGGCGCCGGCGCGGGGCAGCGAGGGCGGCGGTGGCACGGCACGGCAAAGCGGCGATGGCGGCGGCTCGCAGGAGGCGGCGGGGCGCGGCTCGGGAGCGGGCTGCGGGGTGGCGGGGTGGTGGTGGTGGTGGCGGGGCTCGGCGGCGGAATTTAAAGGGGGCGGGGGCGGCAGCTTGCTTGGGCGAGGAGGCGCCCGGGGAGGAGTCCGGCTCGGACTCCCCTCGGCGTCCGAGCTACGCACGGCGGCGCGCGCGCGACGGAGACGGCCGGGACGGGCCGGCTGGGCTTCGGCCCAGCTGGGTCCGGAAACTTTATTTAAAAAATATATATATTTCCGCCGAAACTAAGAAAAATCCTAGAAAATAAAATAAAAATCTAAAAATGCCAAAACAAATTTTCTTCGTCTAAATAAAATATTTAGAATGAGATGAACATTTTCTTGGCCCTAAAATGCAATTTTGAAAACGTGCAATTTTTCTAATGCAAATAAAATCAAATATTTGATTTTAATATTTTTCCTCCAATATTTCAATTATTTTGGAGAAGTCATATTATCTCCTCTCATATATTGTAATATGAAATATTTTTGGAGAGAAAAATAATTCAAACCAAAAGTCCTTGTTTCAATATTTGATAAAAATCAAATATGAAATCTGGGAAATCCCCAACTCTCTCCAAGGGTCCTTGAGGTTCTTAGGATTTCGAGGATCACGAGATGAAATGCAATAAAATATGATATGCAAGAATGATCTATGTATAACATTCCAAATTGAAAATTTGGGATGTTACAGCTACCTCTTGAGCACTGCGTTGGTTTTCCCTTGAAGAGGAAAGGGTGATGCAATAAGTAGCCTAAGTATTTCACTCAGTTTTTTAGAACCAAGTTATCAATCCAGTAGGAGATCACGCTCGAGTCCCACGCACCTACACAAACAAATAAGAACCTCGCAACCAACGCGATAAAAGGGTTGTCAATCCCTTCACGGTCACTTACGAGAGTGAGATCTGATAGATATGATAAGATAATTTTTTTTGGTATTTTTTATGATAAAGAGAAATAAAGATGCAAAGTAAAATAAACGACAATAGAAATAACTAGGTGTTGGAAGATTAATATGATGGAAGATAGACCCGGGGGCCATAGGTTTCACTAGTGGCTTCTCTCAAGAGCATAAGTATTACGGTGGGTAAACGAATTACTGTCGAGCAATTGATAGAATTGAGCATAGTTATGAGAATATCTAGGTATGATCATGTATATAGGCATCACGTCCGCGACAAGTAGACTGAAACGATTCTGCATCTACTACTATTACTCCACACATCACCGCAGAGGTCATGGAGTTGATGTAGAGGCCCTCCGTGATCAATGCCCCCTCCGGCGGAGCTCCAGAAAAGGCCCCAAGATGGGATCTCTCGGGTACAGAAGGTTGCAGTGGTGGAATTAGGTTTTCGTGGTGCTCCTGGATGTTTGGGGGGTACGTGGATATATATATAGGAGGAAGAAGTAGGTCGGTGGAGCAACGAGGGGCCCATGAGACTGGAGGGCGCGCCTAGGGGGTAGGCGCGCCCCCTGCCTCGTGGCCTCCTCGATTGTTTCTTGACGCCCACTCCAAGTCTCCTGGATCACGTTCGTTGAGAAAATCACGTTCCCGAAGGGTTCATTCCATTTGGACTCCGTTTGATATTCCTTTTCTGCGAAACACTGAAATAGGCAAAAAAACAGCAATTTGGGTTGGGCCTCCGGTTAATAGGTTAGTCCCAAAAATGACATAAAAGTGTAAAATAAAGCCCATTAAGATCCAAAATAGATAATATAATAGCATGGAGCAATCAAAAATTATAGATACGTTGGAGACGTATCAAGCATCCCCAAGCTTAATTCC
>NC_053028.1:175700368-175747694 GCF_003073215.2 Triticum urartu | reverse complement strand
TGGACCGGAGGTTGACCCCGTTCTTTTCACTAAGTCCCAAAATATTTACTCTCTGGAGCCCTGTTCAACATGCCATAACTCCTCATCCGTAGATCCGTTTTGCATGCAGGATATATCAAAATATTCATCTTGATGTGCTCTTCGTTTTGTTCCATTGTGACATGCCTGTTTGAGTCCATCTTGATGCCCAAATCACTGATGCAAGAGTGCTATAAATTGTTAGGTGCTGATTCTTATCAAAGTATGAGGATTTGTCATTTTTGCTACATTTGTTGTGTGCTGCATATGGGCATGAGCTCTACATGTGTTTTGGTCTATGCCATGCCATCTTTACAGAGGGGCTTGACAGGTATTTTTGTGATCATTGTGGTGACTAGCACAAGCATGCAAAGTAGCCTTCGTGATATTGCTGATTTCAGGGACTTTGGATTTTGCCAAGTCCTTGCTCTGCTGTTATTTTTTATGCCATGTATCCATGATGCTACAATGAGATCCATGCTTGTTTTGAGTATCTTAAGTAAGTATGATTTGGACATATGGTTGTGCTCTATCCATCCATGCCCCTGTTTGCAATTATGGAGTACCCTAGCATGTCTTAGTCTTGCTCTACTTTTGCTATAAAATGTTCTTGGCAGATTGCTTACATCTTGATCAATTTTGCCATGGTTTTTGTAGTTGATCCAAGCATGCTATAATCTTGTTCTTGCCATGGTTAGCCTTATGATAATGTCTTCTTGCTGGAAGTATGCTTATCTTGTCATGCAATGCCTTGTGGTGAGTGAATCGAGCTCGCAAAGATGCCTTCATAATTCTGTTTATGCCATGCTCAGTTTTCTGCTAAGTCTGAATCTGTTAACGAAACTTGCTATGTTTACATGGGTGCCATCATATTTTCTATGCCTTTTTGGCTCATGATCAGTAAGGGAATTTTGTTATATGATTCGAGTAGATTAGTGCAGTGACTTTTTTTTGCTATGATATGTTCCTTTAGCATGTTGTTTGCTTGCTCTAAACATTGCTTCATGATGTTATTCCTGGCATGTTAGTATATTTCACCAAGTCTGTGAAGCTGATATCTTTTGCACTTTTGCCATGTTTGTTTGAACCTGCTCTTGTATGATTTAGCCGTAGCTCAGTGTTCATCTTTTGTCAAGCATCTTGAGTATATCACTGCCATGTGATTTGTTGTTATGTTGGAGTGCAGTACCTTAGTTTCTTGTTGCATTCTAGATGGCATCGTGCTGTTAATCGCAGAACTGTGCCATTATTGTTTTGCTTGCCATTTGCAAACCGTGCATCTCATCTTTCCAGTGGCACATTTGGTTTGCCAAGTTGATTCCTTGATCAATCTTTTCCTTCTGGAGCACACATATGCATTGCATATCACATCTCGCATATCATGCCATGTTTTTCATCATGTTGCTTGCACATTGCACCGTGATTTATTGTTGTTCCTTTTCTTGTGTTCTTGCTTTGGGTAGATCCGGGAGATGAGTACGTGATCAAGGAACCTGTTGACTACGCTTACGAGGATCAAGCTTTCGTCAACTCTGAGAACTTTGCACGCAAGATGACCATACCCTCGAAATCACTTCTATATTTGCTTGCTAGTTGTTCGCTCTATTGCTATGCCGCGATACCTACCACTTGCTATATCATGCCTCCCATATTTCCATGTCAAGCCTCTAACCCACCTTTCCTCGCAAACCGTTGTTTGGCTATGTTACCGCTTTGCTCAGCCCCTCTTATAGCGTTGCTAGTTGCAGGTGAAGATGAAGTTTGTTCCATGTTGGAACATGGTTATTGTTGGGATATCATTATTATTATATCTTGTTTACTTTAATGCACCTATATACTTGGTAAAGGGTGGAAGGCTCGGCCTTATGCCTGGTGTTCTGTTCCACTCTTGCCGCCCTAGTTTCCGTCATACCGGTGTTATGTTCCTTGATTTTGTGTTCCTTACGCGGTTGGATGTTATTGGAACCCCCTGACAGTTCACCTTGAATAAAACTCCTCCAGCAAGGCCCAACCTTGATTTTACCATTTGCCACCTAAGCCTTTTTCCCTTGGGTTTCGCGGACTCAAGGGTCATCTTTATTTTTAATCCCCGGGCCAGTACTTCTCTAAGTGTTGGTCCAACCTGAGCGATGACCGGCACCCCCTGGGCAACTGGGGTCTATGCCAACCCAACATATGGCTCATCCGGTGTGCCCTCAGAACAAGATATGTGCACCTCCTATCGGGATTTGTCGGCACATTCGGGAGGCTTTGCTAGTCTTGTTTTACCATTGTCGAAATGTCTTGTAACCGGGATTCCGAGTCTGATCGGGTCTTCCTGGGAGAAGGAATATACTTCGTTGACCGTGAGAGCTTGTGATGGGCTAAGTTGGGACACCCCTGCATGGTTTGAACTTTCGAAAGCTGTGCCCGCGGTTATGGGAAGATGGGAATTTGTTAATATCCGGTTGTAGAGAACTTGTCACTTAATTTAAAATGAATCAATCGCATGTAGCCGTGATGGTCTCTTTTTGGCGGAGTCCGAGAAGAGAACACGGTCTCGTGTTATGCTTGAACGTAAGTAGCTTCAGGATCACTTCCTGACCATTATTAGCTTCTCGACTGTGCTTTGCTTCTCTTCTTGCTCTCTTTTGTGTAAGTTAGCCACCATATATGCTAGTGCTTGCTGCAGCTCCACCTCACTACCCCTTTTCCTACCTTTAAGCTTAAATAGTCTTGATCGCGAGGGTGTGAGATTGCTGAGTCCCCATGACTCACAGATACTTCAAACAGATGCAGGTGCCGATGATGCCAGTGCAGGGGATGCTACCAAACTCAAGTGGGAGTCCGACGAGGATTCGGGTCGTTACTATGTTTCTTTTTCGGATGATCAGTAGAGGAGCCCAGTTGGGGCGATCAGGGATCTAGCATTTGGGGTTGTCTTTGTAACACCCTGTATGTAACCTGCCATATTTGTATTCCAACTCTTGCCATTTTCGGCACTAAGTTATGATATTTCCTCGTTGTCGGGTTTTTGTCTTCGTGTTGTTTTGCCTTTGTCATGCATCTCATATCATGTCATCACGTGCATTGCATTTACATACGTGTTCGTCTCATGCATCCGAGCATTTTCCCCGTTGTCCGTTTTGCATTTCGGCGCTCCTATGTACTCCGGTGTCCCTTTCTACCTCTTTTCGTGTGTGGGTTCTAAAGATTCTCGGATTGGACCGAGACTTGCCATGCGGCCTTGGTTTACTACAGGTAGACCGCCTGTCAAGTTTCGTGCCATTTGGACTTCGTTTGATACTCCAACGGTTAACCGAGGGACCGAAAAGGCCTCGTGTGTGTTGCAGCCCAACACATCTCCAAAGTGGCCCAAAACCCACCTAAATTCCTTCCATCACCTAGGCCGTTCGATCACGATCGCGTGGCCGCAAACCGTGCTCAATTTGGAGCCTCCTAGCTCCCTCTACCTCTATATATAGGCCTCCTCCCTGAAATTCCGGGTCTCCTCTCCCCCTAACCCTAAAATTCCGCTCGCGCCGCCGCCGGACAACGTCCGCCCTAGCCGGACACCCCGCCTCCTCCACTCACCGGCCGCCACGTGGCAGCACCGGCGCCCGCCGCCGCCGCGGCTCTGGGAGCCCGGATCGGGCCCCCGCAAGCCCGTCGCGCCCCGCCGCCTGTCCTCGTCTCTGCCGCCCGACCCGCTCGCCGACTCCGCCGCCTCGCCGCCAACCGCGCCGGCGACCGCCGCCGCACTTCGCCCGAGGCTCCGACGAGCTCACCTACCGCGCCGCCCCGTGCCTCCTCACCGGCCGCGCCACGTCCGTCCTCCTCCGGCGACCTCGTCCAAGTCCGGCGAGCCTCCCCGCGGCCCTCCTGCGGCGACCTTGTCCAAGTCCGGCGACCTCGACGCCTCCGGTGAACAGTGCTCCGGCGAGATCCCAATCTGGATCTAGATCTGGGGTTGACTCTAACCCTAATTCTCAGTAACTTTTGCATATTTTGACATGTCATAACTTCATCGCCGTTACTCCGATTCGTGCGTGTAGCATATCGAAATGTTCGTCTCGACGAGTACTTCATTTCTTCTCATTGCATCATGTTCATTTGAGCTCATCTTGATGCCCTAAATGCTGTTGGAAGAGGGCTATGTGATGTTAGTTTCAGATTCATATCGGCAAATGCACTTTTGTCATTTTTGCCATGATTTATGTGTGCATGCTATGATCTTGAGCTCTACATGTGATTTGTAGTATGCCATGCCATCTTTACAGGGGTGTATGCCATGTATTTTTGTGATCTCTGTGGTGACTAGCACAAGCATGCAAAGTATCCCTAGTAATGTTGCTGATTTCAGGGACTTAGAAATATTCTAAGTCTTTGTCCTGTTAATATTTTTTTTGACAGAAAGACTGTAAGGGAACCCCCTACAGTATAAATGGTGCAACAAACCCAAATTGCAAGTACCATGCCTTGAACCTGGGTGGGTGGGAAGGCATCAGCCCCTTCCCACCACTAGGCTATGCCTTAGTCTGCGTCCTGTTAATATTTTTATGCCATGTATTCATATTTCTACCGAGTGATCCATGCCTCTTTTGAGCATGATCAGTAAGGATGTTTTTTAGATATTGTTCTTCTCTATCCATCCATGTCTTTGTTTGAAATTATGGAGCACCCTAGCTTGAGTCAATCGAGCTCTACTTTTGCTATAAAATGTTCCTGGCAAAATGTTTTCATGTTAAGCATTTTTGCCGAGCTTGTTATAGTTGATCCATGCATGCTATGTTATTGTTCTTGCCATGTATAGCTTCTATGCCATGTCTACTTGCTGGGTGTATGCTTAGTTTATCATGCAATGCCTTATGGTGAGTGCATCGAGCTCGTAAACATGCCTACTTAATATCTGTCTTGCCATGTTCCAGTTATCTGCTAAGTCTGAATCTGTTAACGATAATTTCTATGTTCACATGGATGCCATTGTATTTTCTGATCCCTTTTGGCTTATGGTCAGGAAAGGACTTTTGTTGTATGCTTTGATTAGATTCATGCCATGCCTTGCTTTGCCATGATAGTTTCCTGTAGCATGTAATTATCTTGCTCTAAACATTGCTTCCTGATGTTAAATCTCTGACTTGTTGTTATTTTCACTAAGTCTGTAACCTGTAATCTTTTGCACTTTTGCCATGCTTGTTTGAACCTGTTATTGAGTGAATTAGCCATAGCTCAGTGTTCATATTTTGTCAAGCATCATGAGTGGATCCCTGCCATGTATTTTGTTGCTATGTTAGAGTGCTGTAGATTGTTGTTCTTGGTGCATTTAGATGGCTTTGTGCTGTTAATCGCAGACCGGTGCCATATTTGTTTTGCTTGTCATTTGCAAACCGTGCATCCGATTCCGGTGATCTTTATATCGATTTCAACCGAAATCAACTCCTCTTTCCAGTGGCACTCTTGGATTTCCATGATGAGGCCAGGTTCAATCATTCCTTTCCAAATCATGCATATGCACAGCATACCGCACCCGCATCTCATGACATGTTTTGCATCATGTTGTTTGTGCATTGCACGTGGTTGATTGTGTCTCCCTTTGCTTGTGTTCTTGTTTTGGGTAGAGCAGGGAGACGAGTACGTGATCGAGGATCCCGTTGAGTACGTTTACCAGGATCAAGTCAACTCGGAGAACTTTGCAAGCAAGATGACCATACCCTCAAAATCACTTCTATCTTTGCTTGCTAGATGCTCGCTCTATTGCTATGCCTATGTTGCGATACCTACCACTTTCTTATCATGCCTCCCATATTGCCATGTCAAACCTCTAGCCCACCTTGTCCTAGCAAACCATTGTTTGGCTATGTTACCGCTTTGCTCAGCCCCTCTTATAGCGTTGCTAGTTGCAGGTGAACATTGGAGTTGTTCCTTGTTGGAACATGTTTATTTGTTGGGATATCATTATTATATCTTGTCTATCTTAATGCACCTATATACTTGGTAAAGGGTGGAAGGCTCGGCCTTATGCCTGGTGTTTTGTTCCACTCTTGCCGCCCTAGTTTCCGTCATACCGGTGTTATGTTCCTTGATTTTGCGTTCCTTACACGGTTGGGTTATAATGGGAACCCCTTGACAGTTCGCCTTGAATAAAACTCCTCCAGCGTGGCCCAAACTTGGTTTTACCATTCACCACCTAGCCTCGTTTTCCCTTGGGTTCCGCGGACTCAAGGGTCATCTTTATTTAAACCCCCGGGCCAGTGCTCCTCTGAGTGTTGGTCCAACCTGTCAGCCGCCGGTGGCCACCAGGGGCAACTCTGGGCTGGCCTACCGGAAGTTTGGACAATCCGGTGTGCCCTGAGAACGAGATATGTGCAGCTCCTATCGGGATTTGTCGGCACATTCGGGTGGCTTTGCTGGTTTAGTTTTACCATTGTCGAGATGTCTTGTAACCGGGATTCCGAGTCTGATCGGATTGTCTTGGGAGAAGGAATATCCTTCGTTGACCGTGAGAGCTTGTGATGGTCTAAGTTGGGACTCCCTTGTAGGGATTTGAACTTTCGAAAGTCGTGCCCGTGGTTATGGGCAGATAGGAATTTGTTAATGTCCGGTTGTAGAAAACCTTAATCTTAACTTAATTAAAATGAATCAACAGAGTGTGTGGCCGTGATGGTCTCTTTTCGGCGGAGTCCGGGAAGAGAACACGGTCTCGAGTTATGCTTGATCGTAGGTTGTTCTAGGATCACTTCTTGATCTTAGTTTCTCGACCGTGCCTTTTCCCTCTCTTCTCGCTCTCATTTGCGTATGTTAGCCACCATATATGCTAGTCGCTTGCTGCAGCTCCACCTCATACTTTTACCCTTCCTATAAGCTTAAATAGTCTTGATCGCGAGGGTGTGAGATTGCTAAGTCCCCGTGACTCACAGATTACTTCCAAAACCAGATGCAGGGACCGATGATACCGCTCCAGGTGATTCGAATGAGATCAAGTGGGAGTTCGATGAGGACTCAGGATGATACTACGTTTCCTTTCCAGACGATCAGTAGTGGTGCCCAGTTGGGGCGATCGAGGACTTTGTCGCATTTGGGGTTGTTCTTTATTTTGGTTCCGTAGTCGGACCGTGAGTGTAACTGGATGAATGTAATGATATTTATGCTATTTGTGTGACGTGGCGAGTGTAAGCCAACTATGTATCTCTTTCCCTTATTTATTACATGGGTTGTGTGAAGATTACCTCACTTGCGACATTGCTTTCAATGCGGTTATGCCTCTAAGTCATGCTTCGACACGTGGGAGATATAGCCGCATCGTGGGTGTTACAGTCTTTCTTTATTTTGGTTCCGTAGTCGGACCTTGATTGTATTCTGGATGATGTATGGTATATTTTATGTATTGCCTGAAGTGGCGATTGTAAGCCAACTCTTTATCCCTTTCTTATTCAGTACATAGGATGTGTAAAGATTACCCCTCTTGCGACATGCCTACCATGTGGTTATGCCTCTAAGTCGTGCTCCGACACATGGGAGATATAGCCACATCGTGGGTGTTACAAGTTGGTAATCAGAGCCTTCCCCGACTTAGGAGCCCCCTGCTTGATCGAAGCACTGACGTTGTTGAGTCTAGAAGAAAATGTTTTGAGTCTTAGGATTATATATATCGGAGAGTAGGATTCTTTTTACTCCTCAGTCCCTTCGTCGCTCTGGTGAGGCCTCCTGACGTAGAGTTTTGACTCTTCTCTCCTCAAATTTCATGAATTTTTTTAGGATCACGCGGGTATCTTGGAATTGTTCCGATGGTTTTGTTACAAGAACATTGTTCTTGGTGCCTCCTGACATTTAGGGGTTGTGGCAGTGTCCCAGGGAGTTGAGCTCCGAGGTGTTGTCGTCACAATTTTATCGTTGCAGTTCTGGAATACCTGAGTTCGCCGACATCGAAAATCTCCTTTATGCAGTTGTTGGTGAGATAACCTCGACGTCACCCAGTACTGGGGCGGGAGTTCGGGAGTATTGCCATAACTCGTATAACGGATGCTTTTCGAAGGTTGAGGTAAATGATTTCCGAAGGTTTCTTGGTTATGTGTTGAAGGATGGATACAGCTGGATGTAGGATTTGCTAGTTTTGGGTGAGATATTATGCTTCCCCTGTATCCCCAACACCTGATTGCATAACCAGAAAGTTCTGGGAGTTTCGTAGGTGGGAATTCATGTAGCTCTAGTATTTCTTCCCGTAGATATTTGGTTTGTGATTGGGTAATCCTTACCAATTATTTGTTCATATCCGTACCTTGTTGATTTATTCGTCTAACTTTATCTAAGTGGCCTCTCAACTTAATGGAAGTGTGATGATTTACTTTGGAATTCATTCGTTCATTCTTGTTCGAATGTTAAGGCTATATGTTGCAATTTTGATCCATTGATTCAGCTTGAATATATGTCTTTCAAGATGCTAACGGATGTCAACCTCTTCAGGATGGCTCCTCCAACACGTCAGAATCCGGAACCTCCGCCACCACCTCCACCTCCGGAGGCATGGCAAGCTGTCATGGCAGCCACCAATGCCAACACTCAGATGCTTTTGCAACTCTTGCAAGAGCGCAACCAAGGGCAAGGCAACCAAGGAAATCAAGGCCAAGGCAACAATCAACTTCAGTTTGCTACCCTCAATCAGTTCCTCGCAAACTAGCCGAAGTCCTTCAGTAACTGTGTCGAGGCCATAGACGCCGACGACTGGCTCGTGGATATCTGCAAACATTTTGAGTGTAGCAATGTCAGGCCTGAGGGCTTTGTCAAGTTTGCTTCGTTTCAACTCAAGGATCAAGCTGCTGAGTGGTATCAACAATACAAAGATTCCAGAGGAGGTCGTGTGATTACCTGGGGTGATTTCTGTCAAGACTTCAAAGCTCACCACATTCCACAAAGTGTTGTTGAGAGTAAGCACGAGGAGTTCCACAATCTCAAGCAAGGCAGCATGTCTGTTTACCAATACAACATCCAGTTTCAGAAACTTGCTCGCTTCGCTAAACAAGACGTCCCTGATGAGAAGAGCATGATTTATCAATTCAGAGGTGGCCTTAGAGAAGATCTGCAATTAGCTCTCGTGCTTTTTGAGCCGACCAAGTATGATGAATTCTACAACATGGCACTAAAGCAAGAGGCTGCTCAGCTCAAGTGCGATGCATCTAAGAAGAGAGTCAGGGATGCAACTCCCATCTTCTTCTTCAACTCAAGTGGCAGCTAAGCAACAAAAGTTCTGGTTGCCTCCTCCTCCTCCGTTCCGCCAGCCTTATCAGCAGAAGAGTAAAGGTGGCAATGGATCTTCCCACCCACCCAACCTAGGCTATCAGAACAAAGCGCAGTCTCATGCTCCAAGGTCAAGTGCTCCTTATCACCATCCGCTCTCAGAGGTTACTTGCAACAAGTGTCAGCAGAAAGGGCACTATGCAAACAAATGCTTCAACCAAAGGCGCCTTCCGCCTCCTCCTCCTCCTGTGAGATCTGCCAGGAATGCAGTGGTCAAGCATGATTCCAAGTTTGCAAAGGTCAACATGATGAACCCAGCTCAGGCAGAGGACTCTTCAGAGAAGTGATCATGGGTAACCTTCCTGTTAACTCTTTTCCTGCAAAAGTATTGTTTGATACTGGTGCATCACATTCTTTCATTTCATTCCCTTTTGCATCGGAGCACAATGTTGACTCATAGGTTTTGTCCAAAGTCATGCAAGTTGTTTCTCCAGGACCGTTGTCTGAGGATGTGATCATCTATGCCGCTCGTGACGAAACCATTCGGCTGTTTTCTCTCAATGAGAAGGGCGAGTTGAATGCCATCTCTCAGATTCCAGTCGTTTGTGAATATCAACGTCTTTCTAGAAGAGCTTCCGGGAATGCCTCCTCACCGGCCAGTTGAATTCGTCATCGATCTTGAACCTGGCATGGAACCTACTTGCAAACGTCCTTACAAGCTGGGACCAAAGGAATTGAAGGAATTGAAGAAACAGCTTGATAACAAGAGCGTCTGGGTCTGATCAGACCGAGTTCATCTCCATGGGGTTGTGATGTTCTTTTTTTCCAGAAGAAGGATGGCACGGACCGACTTTGTGTCGACTACCAACCATTGAACAAGAAAACAATAAAGAACAAGTACCCACTTCCCAACATCAATGAGCTTTTCGTGCAACTTAAAGGTGCCCAAGTTTTATCCAAGCTTGACCTCCTTCATCTCCATGGGGTTGTGATGTTCTTTTTTTCCAGAAGAAGGATGGCACAGACCGACTTTGTGTCGACTACCAACCATTGAACAAGAAAACAATAAAGAACAAGTACCCACTTCCCAACATCAATGAGCTATTCGTGCAACTTAAAGGTGCCCAAGTATTCTCCAAGCTTGACCTCCATATGGGTTATCATCAGATTCGCATTCGTGAACAAGATATCCCCAAGACAACATTCAGAACAAGCTATGGTTCTTATGAATATACTGTCATGTCTTTCGGCCTTGTCAATGCTCCTCCAACGTTCTCTCGCATGATGAAAGTCATCTTCAAGCCTTACACAAATGATTTCGGCTTGGTGTATCTCGATGATATTTTGGTCTTTTCTAAGAATAAGGAGGATCATGCCAAGCATTTGAGATTGGTACTCAACAAACTCAGAGAACATCAATTCTATGCGAAGTTTTCAAAGTGTGAGTTCTGGCTTGATGAGGTTCTCAACCTTGGCCATATCATCTCCGCCAAGGGCATTGCTATTAATCCTGAGAAGGTGTCTGCAATTGTGAATTGGGAACCGCCTCAGAATGTGAAGCAGCTCCGCAGGTTTCTTGGGATCGCAAGCTATTGTAGAAGATTCGTGGAGAATTTCTCTAAGATCGCGAAGCCTCTTTCCAACCTCCTCCAGAAGCATGTCTAGTATGTCTGGACGCCTGAATGTGACATCGCTTTCAACACCCTCAAAGAGAAGCTGGTCACAGCTCCTGTTTTGACTCCTCCTGATGAATCCAAACCATTCAAAGTTTTCTGTGATGCCTCCCTGCAAGGTCTTGGTGCTGTGTTAATGCAAGAGAAGAAAGTTGTGGCTTATACCTCTCGCCAGTTGAATCCCAACGAAAAGAATTACCCCACTGACGACCTCGAGTTGGCGGCAGTTGTCCATGCTCTACTAACATGGAGACATCTCTTGTTGGGAAGGAAAGTGGACATCTTCACTGATCATAAGAGCCTCAAGTACATCCTCACTGAACCCAACCTCAACCTCAGATAGACCCGTTGGGTCGAAATGATTCAAGAGTACAATCCAAGTATCGAATATACTCCAGGCAAGGCCAATGTCATTGTAGATGCTTTGAGAAGGAAGGTTTACTGCAACAGCTTAATTCTCAAGCCCTTCCAACTAGATCTTTGTGAAGCTTTCCGCAAACTTAATCTCCAAGTTGTTCCTCAAGGCTTTCTTGCCAACCTCCAAGTCTCTCCTACTTTGGAAGATCAGATTCGTGAGGCACAACTTCTTGATGCCATGGTGAAGAAGGTGAAAAATGGGATTGCCAAGAGCCAAACCAAGTACAAGTGCTATCGCCTTGATGACAAAGATACTCTATTCTTCGAGGATCGAATTGTGGTTCCTAAGGGTGATCTACGTAAAGTCATTATGAACGAGGCGCACAATTCCCTTCTATCCATTCATCCTGGTAGTATGAAGATGTACCATGACCTCAAGCAGTCATATTGGTGGACTCGAATGAAGCGAGAAATTTCTCATTTGTAAATGAATGTGATGTCTGCAGAAGAGTGAAAGCAGAACACCAACGACTAGCTGGTCTCCTCCAACCTCTTGCTATTCCAGAATGGAAGTTTGACCATATTGAGATGGACTTCGTGACTAGATTTCCCAAGTCCAAACGTGGAAATGATGATATCTTTGTTTTCATTGATAAGCTTACAAAAGTGGCTCATTTTCTTCCTATCAAAGAATCTATCATAGCAGCTCAGTTGGCAGAGCTATACACCTTCAAGATTGTCTCCTTGCACGGTATGCCGCAGTTGATATCTTCAGATCGTGGAAGCATCTTCACTTCTAAGTTCTGGGACTCCTTTCAGAAGGCCATGGGCACCAACATTCGCTTCAGCACAGCCTTCCATCCTCAAACTAGTGGACAAGTCGAGCGAGTCAATCAAATTCTTGAAGATATGCTCAGGGCTTGTGTCATTTCCTTCGGTATGAAGTGGGAAGATTGTCTTCCATATGCCGAGTTCTCCTACAACAACAGCTTCCAAGCGAGTTCGGGCAAGGCCCCATTTGAGATTCTCTATGGCAGAAAGTATTGTACTCCTCTTAATTGGTCAGAGACTAGTGAATGCCAACTTCTTGGCAATGACTTAATCACAGAAGCTGAAGAAATGTGTAAAGTCATCCGTGAAAATATCAAAGCCGCACAATCGCGCCAGAAGAGTTACTATGATAGCAAGCACCGTGACTTGGCTTTCGAGATCGGAGACCATGTCTACCTCCGCGTCTCTCCAATGAAAGGTAATCGTCGCTTCGGTATCAAAGGGAAGCTTGCCCCTAGATACGTGGGTCCTTTCAAGATCATTGGCAAAAGAGGCGATCTCGCATATCAACTTGAGCTCCCGTCCAACTTCGCAAAAGTGCACGACGTGTTTCATGTGTCACAGCTTCGCAAGTGCTTCAAGACTCCTAACCGCACCATCAACTTCAAAGAGATTGATCTCCAAGAAGACCTGTCTTATCATGATCACCCCGTTGCTATTCTTGAAGAAACCGAGCGCAAGACTCGCAACAAGTCTATCAAACTCCTGAAAGTGAAGTGGTCACACCATTCCGACCGAGAAGCCACATGGGAACGCGAGGACCAACTTCGTTCCGAATATCTAGAGTTCTTTCAGTCCTAGATCTCGGGACGAGATCCTTTCGTAGTGGTGGAGTGTTGTAACGCCCCAGATGTAACTTGCCATATTTGTACTCCAACTCTTGCCATTTTCGGCTCTAAGTTATGAGTTTCCTACGTGGTTGGGTTTGTATACGTTTTGCATTTTGTTCATGTCATGCATTTTATATCATGTCATCATGTGCATCTCATTTGCATACATGTTTGTCTCATGCATCCGAGCATTTTCCCCGTTGTCTGTTTTGCAATCCGACACTCCTACGTGCACCGGCGTCCCCTTTTGTCTCTTTTCATGAGAGGGTGTTAAACGTTCTCGGAATGGACCGAGATTTGCCAAGTGGCCTTGGTACACCACCGGTAGACCGCCTGTCAAATTTCATGCCATTTGGAGTCCGTTTGATGCTCCAACGGTTAACCGAGGAACCGTAAAGGCCTCGTGTGTGTTGCAGCCCAACACCCCTCCAAAACGGCCCAATACCCCTTCCAAACAACTCCCATGTCCCCCGTCATCGGATCACGACCGCGTGGCCGAAAACTACAGCCCATTTGGACACTCCTACCTCCTCCTACCTATATATATGTGATCCCCTCCGAATTTTTCAGGTCCAAACCCTAGTCTAGCTCCTCCCGCCGCCACCGGACACGTCCGGCCTCGCCGTACAGGGTCCGCCGCCGCCTGCGGCCAATCAGGCCTCACCACCTGTCGCCTCCGCCGCCACGGCCCGCCAGGCCCGTCGCGGGCCCGCGCGAGCCTGCGGTAGTCGCCTCCGCCCGCTAGCGTTCGCCGCCGCGCACGCCTGCCCAGCCACCGACGAACCTCGATCCTCGTGCAAGTAAACCCTAGATTTGGACCGGAGGTTGACCCCGTTCTTTTCACCAAGTCCTAAAATATTTACTCTCTGGAGCCCTGTTCAACATGCCATAACTCCTCATCCGTAGATCCGTTTTGCATACATGATATATCAAAATGTTCATCTTTATGTGCTCTTCATTTTGTTCCATTGTGACATGCTTGTTTCAGTCCATCTTGATTCCCAAATCACTGATGCAAGAGTGCTATAAATTGTTAGGTGCTGATTCTTATCAGAGTATGAGGATTTGTCATTTTTGCTACATTTGTTGTGTGCTGCATATGGGCATGAGCTCTACATGTGTTTTGGTCTATGCCATGCCATATTTACAGAGGTGCTTGACATGTATTTTTGTGATCATTGTGGTGACTAGCACAAGCATGCAAAATAGCCTTCGTGATATTGCTGGTTTCAGTGACTTTGGATTTTGCCAAGTCCTTGCTCTGCTGTTATTTTTTATGCCATGTATCCATGATGCTACAGTGAGATCCATGCTTGTTTTGAGTATCTTAAGTAAGTATGATTTGGACATATGGTTGTGCTCTATCCATCCATGCCCCTGTTTGCAATTATGGAGTACCCTAGCATGTATTAGTCTTCCTCTACTTTTGCCATAAAATGTTCCTGGCAGATTGTTTACATGTTAATCAATTTTGCCATGGTTGTTGTAGTTGATCCAAGCATGCTATAATCTTGTTCTTGCCCTTGTTAGCCTTATGATCATGTCTTCTTGCTGGAAGTATGCTTATCTTGTCATGCAATTCCTTGTGGTGAGTGAATCGAGCTTGCAAAGATGCCTTCATAATTCTATTTATGCCATGCTCAGTTTTCTGCTAAGTCTGAATCTGTTAACGGAACTTGCTATGTTTACATGGGTGCTATCATATCTTCTATGCCTTTTTGGCTCAGGATCAGTAAGGGACTTTTGTTATATGCTTCGAGTAGATTCATGCCATGACTTTTTTTTCTATGATATGTTCATGTAGCATGTTGTTTGCTTGCTCTAAACATTGCTTCCTGATGTTATTCCTGGCATGTTAGTATATTTCACTAACTCTGTGAAGCTGATATCTTTTGCACTTTTGCCATGTTTGTTTGAACCTGCTCTTGTGTGATTTAGCCGTAGCTCAGTGTTCATCATTTGTCAAGCATCTTGAGTAGATCACTGCCATGTGCTTTGTTGTTATGTTGGAGTGCAATAGCTTAGTTTCTTGTTGCATTCTAGATGGCATCGTGCTTTTAATCGCAGAATTGTGCCATTATTGTTTTGCTTGCCATTTGCAAACCGTGCATCCGATTCCGGTGAACTTTATATCGATTTCGACCGAAATCATCTCATCTTTCCAGCGGCACACTTGGTTTGCCAAGTTGATGCTTTGATCAATCTTTTCCTTCTGGAGCACGCATATGCATTGCACATCACATCTCGCATATCATGCCATGTTTTGCATCATGTTGCTTGCGCATTGCACCGTGATTGATTGTTGGTACTTTGCTTGTGTTCTTGCTTTGGGTTGAGCCGGGAGATGAGTATGTGACCGAGGAACCTTTTGAGTATGCTTACGAGGATCAAGCGTTCGTCAACTCTGATAACTTTGCAGGCAAGATGACCATACCCTAGAAATCACTTCTATCTTTGCTTGCTAGTTGTTCGCTCTATTGCTATGCTGCGATACCTACCACTTGCTATATCATGCCTCCCATATTGCCATGTCAAGCCTCTAACCCACCTTTCCTAGCAAACTGTTGTTTGGCTATGTTACCGCTTTGCTCAGCCCCTCTTATAGCGTTGCTAGTTGCAGGTGAAGATGAAGTTTGTTCCATGTTGGAACATGGTTATTGTTGGGATATCATTATTATTATATCTTGTTTAATTTAATGCACCCATATACTTGGTAAAGGGTGGAAGGCTCGGCCTTATGCCTGGTGTTTTGTTCCACTCTTGCCGCCCTAGTTTCCGTCATACTGGTGTTATGTTCCTTGATTTTGCGTTCCTTCGCGGTTGGGTGTTATGGGAACCCCCTGATAGTTCGCCTTGAATAAAACTCCTCCAGCGAGGCCCAACCTTGGTTTTACCATTTTCCACCTGAGCCTTTTTCCCTTGGGTTTCGTGGACTCAAGGGTCATCTTTATTTTTAACCCCCGGGCCAGTACTTCTCTAAGTGTTGGTCCAACCTGAGCGATGTCTGGCGCCCCCTGGGCAACCAGGGTCTATGCCAACCCGTCGCCTGGCTCATCCGGTGTGCCCTGAGAATGAGATATGTGCAGCTCCTATCGGGATTTGTTGGCACATTCGGGAGGCTTTGCTGGTCTTGTTTTACCATTGTCGAAATGTCTTGTAACCGGGATTCCGAGTCTGATCGGGTCTTCCTAGGAGAAGGAATATCCTTCGTTGACCGTGAGATCTTGTGATGGGCTAAGTTGGGACACCCCTGCAGGGTTTGAACTTTCGAAAGCCGTGCCCATGGTTATGGGAAGATGGAAATCTGTTAATATCCGGTTGTAGAGAACTTGTCAGTTCACTTAATTTAAAATGAATCAACCGCGTGTGTAGCCGTGATGGTCTCTTTTCGGCGGAGTCCGGGAAGAGAACACGGTCTCGTGTTATGCTTGAAGGTAAGTAGCTTCAGGATCACTTCTTTATCATTATTAGCTTCTCGATCGTGCTTTGCTTCTCTTCTCGCTCTCTTTTGCGTAAGTTAGCCACCATATATGCTAGTGCTTGCTGCAGCTCCACCTCACTACCCCTTTTCCTACCTTTAAGCTTAAATAGTCTTGATCGCGAGGGTGTGAGATTGCTGAGTCCCCATGACTCACATATACTTCCAAACAGATGCAGGTGCCGATGATGCCAGTGCAGGGGACGCTACCAAACTCAAGTGGGAGTTCGATGAGGATTCGAGTCATTACTATGTTTCTTTTCTGGATGATCAGTAGAGGAGCCCAATTGAGGCGATCGGTGATCTAGCATTTGGGGTTGTCTTTCTTTGTTTTGGTTCCGTAGTCGGACCTTGATTGTATTCTAGATGATGTATGATATATTTTATGTATTCTGTGAAGTGGCTATTGTAAGCCAACTCTTTATGCCTTTCTTATTCAGTACATGGGATGTGTAAAGATTACCCCTCTTGCGACATGCCTACCATGCAGTTATGCCTCTAAGTCGTGCTCCCACACGTGGGAGATATAGCCGCATCGTGGGTGTTACACCCTTGTACGCCCAAGCCGAGGGCTCCAGAGGGAGGGGCGCCGAGTGCCTTCTCTGGCGCCAGGGCCATGGTCGCCGCGCCACGGTGGCGCACGCCGTCGCCCCAGGGGTCCATGCCATGGACTCCTCGCGCGAGTTTGTGCTGTGGGCGGCGATGCCTCCAAGCACTTGGATTCGCTTCCCACTGTTCTTCACCGTCGAGATGCCACAGAGGGGCCCTCTCGAGCTTTGGCTGCACCAAGCCGACCGCGACGCCCCGGCGACTGGAGCGGAGGTTGAAGCCGTCTCCTCCGGGAGGATCTTCATGACTCGAGGCTGGGGCGAGGTCGCTCGAGTCTGTCGTGCGGAAGGTGCCCTCGCCATCCACTTTGAGTACGATGGTGCCCCCATGTTGTTCTTCAAGGTCTTCGACGAGGAAGGCCACCGCTTGGAGTGTTGCCCTGAAGGGGGTTGCCAGGACGGCGCATCAGCTGGCGCCGGGCCTGCAGCTGGTCTCGCCCACAGATCCTCCAGTGACAGTGATGACTCCTGGTGGTCCAGCGACTCTCCTGAGCTCACCGAGACTCCAGAGACAAGCGACGACAGCTACGTGCCCCCGAGCTCCTGCTGGGCCCGGAGCAAGGCTGCTGCGTCCGGCCGCCGTCGTCGTTGATCTGGATGGGGTTGGCGCTGGCCTCCTGTGGCACACTGTTGATGATGGCGTCAGCGATGTCCGGCGTGCGTAGATAGAGCTCCTAGGAATTCCCTTCCCTTTGTTCCCTGCGAGGAATCGAAACAGACCCCGCGGGTGTGTGTAAAGCGTCTGTAATGTCTTTTATCGATATTATCTTTATTGATAAAACTTGCGAACGCGTGTCCTACTAAGGCTCGGTCTCCCCTTTCCAACCCCGCGGCAGCTTGGTGCTCTACGCCGATAGGTCCCGGTCCCCAGGTAGGCTGCAGCCATCACTGGTATGCCAGGTCGCGATGCCGTAGTCAAGGCCAGGAGGTGAGCGGCCCGAGGTCCAGTAAGAGCTCCTTAGGCGCGATGCTCAAGAGGTCCCCTTTAGCACGCAAGCAGCTACCTGAGGATGGGAAAGGGAGGCGACGTTTCCATAGCAGGGCAACGAAAGGCGAGGATCTTATGCCGTAGCGTTGGGTCGGTCCAGGTACAAGACTTATCTTGGTATTTCGGGGCTAGTTCCTCGTGTTGTGCCAGACTTGTGCATCGACCACTGTCGGGTAGCTAGGTTAGGCCCGTGCGAACCTCCCCCTCTTCTCCATGCTCTCCCGAGTGCTCTGCATCCTCAGGTCCAGGCCCTCGAGCGAACTCAGCCGCCGCTGGTATGCCAGGTCGTGATGCCGTGGTCAAGGCCAGGGGGTGAGGGTTGGAGAGCCAGTAAGAGGTCTTGAGTCGCGATGCTCAGGAGCCCCCTTTTAACGCGCAAGCGAATCGCATGGGAGAAGAGAGAGAGAGTCCGCAGTACCGCCCGCTGTAGTCCTCAGGAAGTCCCTGCAAGTTGGCGCGAGGAAGGGCACAGATCGCCATGGTGATTGCTGGTTCACCACTGGTACGTGGGAGGGGATTCCCTACTGTGGAGAGCCCCCGGGGCGTGTACAGCCCCGCCCTGACAGGTTGCTTGCACGGCAGGGCTAGACGAGGAGTGTCTGGGCACTCGTGAGCTAGCGCGGGACTCACGAGACCCTACCTCAAGGCGGGTTGCGCCTGGTCTTGGTTCTCGATGGCTGTGGTGTTCCTGCGAGATGGTTAGACAACCTGCGCCGAATGACTTTCCTGAGGTTATCGCACGAGAAGGCCAAGCACCAACGACCCCAGGAGGTGACATGAACAGGGCTGGCCCGCCAGACAGAGCTCAGCCGTTGGATTTATCGACGCTGCAGGGACGGGCCCGAGCACAGACGCCGTGCCTAGCCTTCTTATGCGAAGGATCCTGAAGAAACACGATCGGCGCGCGACTCCCATGGTGGGTGACAATCAAGCAGGTGATAACCATAGATGGATTATGCATGAGAAGCAAACTAGCTTAGGTAAATGCGAGAACGATACAAGCCACTTGGTCGGACCTGAGCGGCCTGGAGATGATGCAGCCCGAGGGGCGCCCCCAGCAAGTCGGAATAAAGGTGCAAGCGGATACATGCCACAGGGACTGACCCACGTGGCCTGGGAATGATGCAGCCTAGGGGGCGCTCCCAGCTGAATGAACTTGAAAAAATGTCACCTGGTTTGGTTGTCGAGAGAGTGTTGGGGTAGCCGAAGACATGTAGAGAAGAAGTCGCTCCTCACGAGCCGTCGAGGCCCAGAGCCTCTAGAGGCTCTAGAGGCTCTGGTGGCCTCCCGACGACTGCCTCCATCTCTGCCAGGACTGCGTGATGCCTGGCCTCCTGACCTGCCAAGATGCTCCGCAGGTTGCGCTAGAAGGTGGCTGATACGTCTCCAACGTATCTATAATTTTTTTATTGTTCTATGCTATATTATATCCTGTTTTGGACATTATTGGGCTTTATTATACACTTTTATATTATTATTGGGACTAACCTATTAACCGGAGGCCCAGCCCAGAATTGCTGTTTTTTTGCCTATTTTAGGGTTTCGTAGAAAAAGAATATCAAACAGAGTCCAAACGGAATGAAACCTTCGGGAACGTGATTTTCGGAACGAACATGATCCAGAGGACTTGGACCCTACGTCAAGCAATCAACCAAGAAGGCACGAGGTAGGGGGGGCGCGCCTACCCCCCCAGGCGCGCCCTCCACCCTCGTGGGGTCCATGTTGCTCCACCTATGTACTCCTTCCTCCTATATATACATATGTACCCCCAAACTACCAGACACGGAGCCAAAAACCTAATTCCACCGCCGTAACTTTCTTTATCCAAGAGATCCCATCTTAGGGCCTTTTCCGGAGCTCCGCCAGAGGGGGCATCAATCACGACGGGCTTCTAAATCAACACCATAGCCCCTCCGATGAAGTGTGAGTAGTTTACTTCAGACCTACGGGTCCATAGCTATTAGCTAGATGGCTTCTTCTCTCTTTTTGGATATCAATACAAAGTTCTCCCCCTCTCTTGTGGAGATCTATTTGATGTAATCTTCTTTTGCGGTGTGTTTGTTGAGATTGATGAATTGTGGGTTTATGATCAAGTTTATCTAAGAACAATATTTGAATCTTCTCTGAATTCTTTTATGTATGATTGGTTATCTTTGCAAGTCTCTTCGAATTATCAGTTTGGTTTGGCCTACTAGATTGATTTTTCTTGCAATGGGAGAAGTGCTTGGCTGTGGGTTCAATCTTGCGGTGTCCTTTCCCAGTGACAGTAAGGGCAGCAAGGCACGTATTGTATTGTTGCCATCGAGGATAACAAGATGGGGTTTATATCATACTGCATGAGTTTATCCCTCTACATCATGTCATCTTGCTTAAAGCGTTACTCTGTTCTCTTGAACTTAATACTCTAGATGCATGCTGGATAGCGGTTGATGTGTGGAGTAATAGTAGTAGATGCAGGCAGGAGTTGGTCTACTTGTCTCGGACGTGATGCTTATATACATGATCATACCTAGATATTCTCATAACTATGCTCAATTCTGTCAATTGCTCAATAGTAATTTGTTCACCCACCGTAATACTTATGCTCTCAAGAGAAGCCTCTAGTGAAACCTATGGCCCCCGGGTCTATTTTCCATCATATTGATCTTCCAATACTTAGTTATTTCCTTTGCCATTTATCTTACTTGCATCTTTATTTCTCTTTATCATAAAAATACCAAAAATATTATCTTATCATATCTATCAGATCTCACTCTCGTAGGTGACCGTGAATGGATTGACAACCCCTTTATCGCGTTGGTTGCTGTCACATCCCAAGTTCTGGTATGACCTAGGCTAGCTAGTCATGTGTGCATCATGTTTAAATTTCATTTAAATTTGAAATGGGGATTTGTAAAACCCTCAGAAATCATTTCTGGAAATGACCCAGATAAAAATTGCTCCAAAAGGGTCCAAGAAAATGTTCATGTCTCTCTCTGAAAATATTGGGCAGAGGTAAAATTTCAAACCAATATTTTTAGGAGCTCATAAATATTTATTTTGGCCATTTGGAATTAATCCAGTAATTATTTGCGTTGGATAAATATTTATATATATATATATAATATTGTCCAATAATTCTGAATTTTGGTGAGGGGCTTTGGAATAATCCTTTAGGCCCCTGCAAAAATTTTCAGAAGAAAATAACTTGATTTAGTATTTTTATTAAATCAAAACAAAGGTCAGAAAATAAAAAAGAAAAAAAATGGAGAAAGCTCACCTGGCCTTACCTGCCTGGCAGCCTAGCTGGCGGCCCATCTCCTCTAGCCGGCCCAGCCGACTGGCGACGCCAGTCGTCGTCTACCTCCTGCCAGGAGGACGACGCGCGTGTGCCCGACGCGCGCGAGCACGCACCGGCCACCTCCTGCTTCCCCGCTCGCTGCTGGAGGCCCCCGACGACACCACACACTTCCCCCGGACCTCTCGCACTCTCTCTCGCTCTCCCTCCTCCCCTAGATCTCTCCCTTTCCTCGCATCCGAGCGAGCTCGTCGCTGCCGATCGCTGCTGCCGCGGCCACCGTCTCCGCCTCGTCCCTCTGACGTGTCTACGAGCTCTGCGACGTCATCCTCGTCTTCTCCACCGACCCAGGCAAGATGGGATGCACCATAGCGTCCTCATCGCGCTCATCTTCGGCCTCGGCCGCCGTGGATCGCCGTCGTCGAATTCGTGGCAACCAACGCTTCCCCGAGCCCGCTTCGACGCCCTCTGCGACCGCTGTGAGCTCCATCGTCGTTTGCCCCTCTTCCCCTTGCTTCTCGATTACCACAGCCGCCGTTTCGACCGAAGCCGTAGCATCTCGCCGCCGGCCATGGCGCCACCGTGGCAAGGGGCCGAGCCAGCCGCAACCGAGCACGTCACCGTGCTCCTGGTGCCACGAGGGTGCCGCAGAGCCCCTCGGGTGGCCTCCCCGTGCCCCACAGCCGCATCCGCTTGAAGCCCATGCTCCGGTCGCCGCCCCGAGCTCTGCTCCGGCCATCCCCGCCTCTCCCACTTGCTCCAGATGACGCTGACGAGCGCTGGCTCCTCGCTAGTTGTCTCCGCCGTCCAAATGGTCGCCGGAGGGCGAAATCTGAGGCCCTCCGCCGCGTCTGGCTCGCCGGCGTCAAGCCGCCGGTGGCTTTGACCCCGCTGACTGTTGACTGGGTGGGCCTAGTTTGACCTCCCCCTTGTGTCACTGACGCGTGGGCCACCCCCCTGACATTTAGTTAGTATTAGATTAACACTAATTAACCTAGGTTAGTTACCTAGTTAGTCACTGACCAGTGGGCCCGGCGCCCACTAATCCTAATTAGGCTAAATAAACCCCCTGTTAACTAACCGAGTCACTGACGTGTGGATCCCACACATCAGGTTTGACTCGGACAACTCCTTTGACTTGCTGATGCAATGCTGCCATCATGCTGACGCAATATATCATTTTCTGGTATTAAAATAAATCAAGAAATTCCAGAAAATGATATAAACTTCAAAAATTCATAGAAATTCAACCGTAGCTCAGATTGAAATAATTTATATATGAAAAATTATCAGAAAAATTCAATCTATCCATCTGTACCATTTTCATGCATGACAAACCATCTATACATGCTGTATATATGAAAACACACTTATGGCAAATCTAAGAGCTTATGTTAAAGGTGCATTTGAATCTTTAGTTCAAATGGACTTTAACCAAATGAATGCTAGTTGCATTAGCTCAACAACATCACATACTCATGCCATGTTCATGCATCATAATGTTGCATATGCTTGTGTTTGATTTCCGACACCGTTCCTTCTCGATAGGTCCTGCTCCGGAAAGTGTTCGAGAGTACCTATCAGTGGAGCAGTGCCCCCCTGTTGATCTACCAGGCAAGCAAACCCCCTTGTTCGCTCCTGCTCTCATTATTGCATTAGGACAACAACGATTCAACTGCTACTTTATGCTGCGGTAGTTGAACCCATTCCTCTGCATGACCTGTCATTGCCACAGTAAATAGTTAAAACCCACTAGCATGTGTAGGAGTTGATTGAGCCATGTTGTGTTCTTGCCATGCCATGCCTGCTATTGCTTAGAGTTGTGTCAGGTCTGATTCATCGGGAATGAATTGGAGTGGTACGATATGTTCTGGTGCTGAGAGTTAAGCGTGTGAACACAATTTGGTAAAGGTAGCGGTGAGAGGCCATGTAGGAGTACATGGTGGGTTGTCTCACTGGAACCGTCCTTAAGCACTGAGTTTTGTGTATGTTGTCCAATGACTAGCTACTACCACACATTGGGCTCCGAGCACTCCAATCTCTCTTGACTTATTAACCAACTTGATCTCTGTCCAGGAGTTGCAATTAGTTTCTGGTGTTTGTAGGTAGTGTTAGTAGTCTACCAAGTGGCACCCGGCCAGGTGGGCTTGGGACAGACTAGGCACAAGTGGCACGGTGTACCAAGCATAGATCCATCCGACGAGGTGGGCTTGGGAACCCTGCACACATCGTTTGGGGCCGTGAGCGACACCCCGGCCGGATCTCCTTGCGGATGGAACCCGAATAGGCGATAAACCTGGACTAGAGTCCTGTGTGGTTAGTCAGGTCGTGGCCGACACCCTCGCCAGGCTTCCGCTTGAAGGTTGCCGAGGTACATGACGTGTACATGGTGATAAGTGGTGAGAGCGTGTGTGAAGAAGTACACCCCTGCAGGGTTATCATGATCTATTCAAATAGCCGTGTCCTCGGTTACGGACTTCTTGGATGCTTACGTGGTACATAGACAACTTGAAGTGGATACTCTAAAATGCTCAAGACAAGTGTGAGTGCTATGGATGGCCTTCTCGTAGGAAGACGAGAATGAATCCATAGTAGTGTATTGACGTGGTGATTAGTGGACTCGTGTGCGCCACCTCAAAAGAGTTACCAGCAGTCGTAGTACAGGATAGCCACTGAGTCAAAGCTGGCTTGCTGCAACTAAACTCCACATTACCTTCTTGATACAAGTGCATGTATGATAGGATCTGATGTAAGTCTTGCTGAGTACCTTTGTACTCATGTTGCTTTATTTATGTTTTTGCAGCGAAGACTTCGGTCTTACTAGTTTACGTGGACTTCGACAAGTAGCTTGTACCTCAGCTACGATCTTGATCGGATGTTGTAGATAGTCGGGCTCCTCAGCCTTTTTCATTTGTAGTTGTCTGTACTCAGACATGTAATGCTTCCGCTTGTTGCTTGTATGCTCCGAATGATGGGTCATGTGACCCTTGCTTGTACTTAATGCTATGTGGCTCTTTTGGGCCTTTATCTATATGAGTTTGCGTTATGTTGTGATGCCATGTTGTACGGCACATACTTGCATGTTATGCGTACGTGTAACATGTATTGCTATGTGTGGGATCTGACAATATGGTTGTTTATCCTTGGCAGCCTCTCTTATGGGGAAATGTAGTCCAGTGCTTCCTTGAGCCATAGTAGTCCGCTACAGCCCGGTTCACCGGAGTCCTGCTAGCCCAACACTACTGCTCAGGACACTTGACTGGCCGGCATGTGTTTCACTTCGTTCCTGTGTCTGTCCCTTCGGGGAAATGTCACGCGGTGACTTCCGGAGTCCTGCCTAGCCTGCTACAGCCCGGGTTCCCCGGAGTCCTATTAGCCCAGTGCTACAGCCCGGATTCATATGCTGTTGACCGAAATGCTCGATGTGATTCATGTATGCCTGTCCCCATAGGTTAGCACCGCTTTGGGTTCACGACTAGCCATGTCGGCCCGGGTTCTTTGTCATATGGATGCTAGCGACACTATCATATACGTGAGCCAAATGGCGCAAACGGTCCCGGGCCAGGTAAGGTGGCACCCGTGGGAATACCGTGCGTGAGGCCGCAAAGTGATATGATGTGTTACATGCTAGATCGGTGTGACTTAGGATCGGGGTCCCGACAGTTGCGAGGAGTTGATTTGTTTGTGTAGGTGCGAGGGACTCATGCGTGGCCTCCTACTGGATTGATACCTTGGTTCTCAAAAACTGAGGGAAATACTTACGCTGCTCTACTGCATCACCCTTTCCTCTTCAAGGGAAAACCAACGCAGTGCTCAAGAGGTAGCAAGAAGGGATTTCTGGCGCCGTTGCCGGGGAGGCTTACGCAAGGTCAAGTCAAGATTTGGACTCCCGACAATGAGCCATTTCTGGCGCCATTGCCGGGGAGTCTACGCAAAAGTCAACATACCAAGTACCCATCACAAACCCTTATCTCCCGCATTACATTATTTGCCATTTGCCTCTCGTTTTCCTCTCCCCTCACTTCACCCTTGCCGTTTTATTCACCCTCTCTCTCTCCATCCTCCCTCTCTTTCTCTATTCGCCTCTTTTTCCCCGTTTCTTGTTTGCTTGTGTGTCGGATTGCTTGCTTATCGTTATGGCTAGTTCTCTATCTTCTCCATTGTCTCCCGAAAATGAAGTTCTTAATTTTAAGAAAAGGGAGGGAGAAAATCTAAAAGACGCTTGGTATAGAATTTGCAATGCTCAAAATAGATCTACCAGGAAGCAATCTACTTCCATTCTTCTCCGTAATTTTTATGCAGGCGTTATGCCTTGGCACATATATGTCCTTGATATCATTACCGGAGGGAATTTCTTGGGTAGCCACACTTTTGATTCTTATAATGCTATGACAGATTTGTTTGGCTCACCCCCTCTTTTGGTTAATGGAACTATGTTAACTTTGGAGCATGTAATGCAAAAACTTGAAATTATTGAAAATAAAGTTGCTACCGTAGAGTTAATTGAAAATCTGGATAAAAAGATCCACAACCAAATTACTCAATATGGATCTAAAGTAGGAGTCACTTTAAAAAATATTAAGGAGAAGGAACCCATAGTTAATGAAAGAATAAAGCAGGATTCCACTAGAATCGATAAACTTGAGGGTATCATTACCAACTTGTGAACCGATTTTTCTTCCATAAATAATACTCCTAGTCCTCCAACTAAAATTGCCAAGCTTATGTATGTTCCTAAAAATAAGGGTGAATCCTCTAGCAAGGAAACTGCGGATCTCAAATCTATAAGTATCCATCCCAATATTTTTGCTACCATTAAGGAACCGTTTGCTTCTAATGATTTTTTCGATTTTGTGCCTAGAAGTTTGATAATTAATAAAAATAAAGAAACTCCTAAGGGTGATAGATGTCTCATTAAAGAATTACCAACTAAACATACCTAGATCTATCCTTGCTTTCATGCCTAGCTAGGGGCGTTAAACGATAGCGCTTGTTGGGAGGCAACCCAATTTTATTTTTATGCCTTGCTTTTTGCTCCTGTTTAGTAATGAATAATTTATCTAGCCTCTGTTTTGGTTGTGTTTTTTGTGTTTAATTAGCGTTTGTGCCAAGTAGAACCGTTGGGAAGACTTGGGGAACGTCTTTTTAATGTTGCTGTAAAAAACAGAAACTTTAGCACTCACAAGAACTGATGCTATTTTTATTTGGAAAGAAATATTTAGTTAATTATTTTTGCAGATGATTAATATATAAATACCTCACGTCCAGAAATTTATTTTAGAATTTTTGGGGTTCCAGATCTTGCGTTAGCTGCAGATTACTACAGACTGTTCTGTTTTTGACAGATTCTGTTTTCCGTGTGTTGTTTGCTTATTTTGATGAATCTATGGCTAGTAAAATAGTTTATAGACCATAGAGAAGTTGGAATACAGTAGGTTTAACACCAATATAAATAAAGAATGAGTTCATTACAGTACCTTGAAGTGGTGTTTTCTTTTCTTTTGCTAACGGAGCTCACGAGATTTTCTACTTTAAGTTTTGTGTTGTGAAGTTTTCAAGTTTTGGGTAAAGTTTTGATGGATTATGGAACAAGGAGTGGCAAGACCCTAAGTTTGGGGAGGCCCATGGCACCCCCAAGATAATCTAAGGACACCTGAAAGCCAAAGCTTGGGGATGCCCCGGAAGGCATGCCCTCTTTCGTCTACTTCTATCGGTAACTTTACTTGGAGCTATATTTTTATTTACCACATGATATGTGTTTTGCTTGGAGCGTCTTGTATTATTTGAGTCTTTATTTGTTAGTTTTCCACAATCATCCTTGCTGCACACACCTTTTTGAGAGAGACACACATGATTCAGAAATTGTTAGAATACTCTATGTGCTTCACTTATATCTTTTGAGTTATATAGTTTTTGCTCTAGTGCTTCACTTATATCTTTTAGAGCACGATGGTGGATTTGTTTTTTAGAAACTTTTGTTCTCTCATGCTTCAATTAGATTATTTTGAGAGTCCTACAAAACAGCATTGTAATTTGCTCTAATTATTTTAGGCATTCAAGATTAGTAAAAAAATAAAAATTTCTTATGAGTGTGTTGAATACTGTGATAAGTTTGAAACTTGATAATTGTTTTGAGATATGGAGATGGTGATATTAGAGTCATGCTAGTTGAGTAGTTGTGAATTTGAGAAATGCTTGTGTTGAAGTTTGTGATTCCTGTAGAATGCACGTATGGTGAACCGTTATGTTAAGAAGTCGGAGCATGATGTATTTATTGATTGTCCTCCTTATGAGTGGCGGGCGGGGACGAGCGATAGTCTTTTCCTACCAATCTATCCCCCTAGGAGCATGCACGTAGTACTTTGCTTCGATAACTAATAGATTTTTGCAATAAGTATGTGAGTTCTTTATGACTAATGTTGAGTCCATGGATTATACACACTCTCACCCTTCCACCATTGCTAGCCTCTCTAATACCGTAGACCTTTCGCCGGTATCATACACCCACCATATACCTTCCTAAAAAAAGCCACCATACCTACCTATCATGGCATTTCCATAGCCATTCCGAGATATATTGCCATGCAACTTTCCACCGTTCCGTTTACTATGACACGCTCCATCATTGTCATATTGCTTCGCATGATCATGTAGTTGACATTTTAGTTGTGGCAAAGCCACCGTTCGTAATTCTTCCATATAAGTCACTCATGCATCATTGCTATCCCCGTATACCGCCGGAGGCATTCATATAGAGTCATACTTTGTTCTAGTATTGAATTGTAATCATTGAGTTGTAAATAAATAGAAGTGTGATGATCATCATTCATAGAGTATTGTCCCAATAAAAAAAAGAGAAGAGAAAGGCCAAAAAAAGGAAGGGCAAAAAAAGAATAAATAAATAAATAAAAAGGGGCAATACTACTATCCTTTCTTTCCACACTTGTGCTTCAAAGTAGTATCATGATCTTCATGATAGAGAGTCTCCTATGCTATCACTTTCATATACTAGTGGGAATTTTTCATTATAGAACTTGGCTTGTATATTCCAATGATGGGCTTCCTCAAAATGCCCTAGGTCTTCGTGAGCAAGCAAGTTGGATGCACACCCACTTAGTTCTTTTTGTTGAGCTTTCATATACTTATAGCTCTAGTGCATCCATTGCATGGCAATCCCTACTCACTCACATTGGTATCTATTAATGGGCATCTCCATAGCCCGTTGATACGCCTAGTTGATGTGAGACTATCTTCTCCATTTTTGTCTTCTCCACAACCACCATTCTATTCCACATATAGTGCTATGTCCATGGCTCACGCTCATGTATTGCGTGAAGATTGAAGAAGTTTGAGAACACCAAAAGTATGCAACAATTGCTTGGCTTGTCATTGGGGTTGTGCATGATTTAAATACTTTGTGTGGTGAAGATGGAACATAGCCAGACTATATGATTTCGTAGGGATAACTTTCTTTGGCCATGTTATTTTGAAGAGACATAATTGCTTAGTTAGTATGCTCGAAGTATTATTATTTCTATGTCAATATTGAACTTTTGTCTTGAATCTTTCGGATCTGAATATTCATACCACAATTAAGAGAATTACATTGAAATTTTGCCAAGTAGCATTCCACATCAAAAATTCTGTTTTTATCATTTACCTACTCGAGGACGAGCAGGAATTAAGCTTGGGGATGCTTGATACGTCTCCAACGTATCTATAACTTTTGATTGTTCCATGCTATATTATATCCTGTTTTGGACATTATTGGGCTTTATTATCCACTTTTATATTATTTTTGGGACTAACCTATTAACCGGAGGCCCAGCCCAGAATTGTTGTTTTTGCCTATTTTAGGGTTTCGAAGAAAAGGAATATCAAACGGAGTCCAAACGGAATGAAACCTTCGGGAACGTGATTTTCTCACCGAACAAGACCCAGGAGACTTGGACCCTACGTCAAGCAACCAACAGGGAGGCCACGAGGTAGGGGGGCGCGCCTACCCCCCAGGCGCGCCCTCCACCCTCGTGGGGCCCATGTTGCTCCACCGACGTACTCCTTCCTCCTATATATACCTACGTACCCCCAAACTACCAGACACGGAGCCAAAACCCTAATTCCACCGCCGTAACTTTCTGTATCCAAGAGATCCCATCTTGGGGCCTTTTCCGGAGCTCTGCCGGAGGGGGCATCGATCACGGAGGTCTTCTACATCAACACCATAGTCCCTCCGATGAAGTGTGAGTAGTTTACTTCAGACCTACGGGTCCATAGTTATTAGCTAGATGGCTTCTTCTCTATTTTTGGATCTCAATACAAAGTCCCCCCCCCTCTCTTGTGGAGATCTATTCGATGTAATCTTCTTTTGCGGTGCGTTTGTTGAGATCGATGAATTGTAGGTTTATGATCAAGTTTATCTAAGAACAATATTTGAATCTTCTCTGAATTCTTTTATGTATGATTGGTTATCTTTGCAAGTCTCTTCGAATTATCAGTTTGGTTTGGCCTACTAGATTGATCTTTCTTGCAATGGGAGAAGTGCTTAGCTTTGGGTTCAATCTTGCGGTGTCCTTTCCCAATGATAGTAAGGGCAGCAAGGCACGTATTGTATTGTTGCCATCGAGGATAAGAAGATGGGGTTTATATCATACTGCATGAGTTTATCCCTCTACATCATGTCATCTTGCTTAAAGCATTACTCTGTTCTCTTGAACTTAATACTCTAGATGCATGCTGGATAGCGGTCGATGTGTGGAGTAATAGTAGTAGATGCAGGCAGGAGTCGGTCTACTTGTCTCGGACGTGATTCTTATATACATGATCATACCTAGATATTCTCATAACTATGCTCAATTCTGTCAATTGCTCAATAGTAATCAACCATAATACTTATTGCTCTCGAGAGAAGCCTCTAGTGAAACCTATGGCCCCTGGGTCTATTTTCCATCATATTAGTCTTCCAATACTTAGTTATTTCCTTTGCCATTTATTTTACTTGCATCTTTATTTCTCTTTATCATAAAAATACCAAAAATATTATCTTATCATATCTATCAGATCTCACTCTCGTAGGTGACCGTGAAGGGATTGACAACCCCTTTATCGCGTTGGTCGCGAGGAGTTTATTTGTTTGTGTAGGTGTGAGGGACTCGTGCGTGGCCTCCTACTGGATTGATACCTTGGTTCTCAAAAACTGAGGGAAATACTTACGCTGCTCTGCTGCATCACCCTTTCCTCTTCAAGGGAAAACCAACGCAGTGCTCAAGAGGTAGCAGCGGCAGCCACGCTCGGCAGGCCGAACGGCATGCAAACGTAACTATGAGGCGGACGCTCGCATCGGCCAGCACGTGAAGGCCAGAAACGCTCCTGAGATGCGGCCCTGTTGAGATCAGGGATGTCGATGCAGATGCGCAGCTCAGCACCCTCGCCTGGGTGGGGAGCAGTGCCAGGTGGGCGGCGGTCGCCGCGTATGGCTCTGGCTTCTTGAAGCTCCTGTGTGGTCTTGACGATGAACTGCTGAGCGCCGGGCGCTCCTCGCCCGTGCCCTCCTGAGGGAAACGTGTCGCGAAGCACGCCTCCACATGGTGCCCGAGCGCCTCCCTCATGATGTTGGCCAGGTCCGAGGCCCTCCAGAAGAGAGCCCCCAAGCCCTGCCCGAGGACGGCGTCAGGCACGCCTCCCTATGCGAGGGAGGGAGGCGCCCCAGGCGCGGGCGCAGATCCTGAGGTGGCGCCGCTGGAGGTGCCGCTCCCTTGAGGTCTAGTGTGGAGTAGCTTCTTCTTCTTCTTGGGGTTGGCCTCTGGAGGGTACTGCGCACCTGCGCTGTCAGGGTCTTCGATTGACGCAGCTTGGAAGGCGCGCTCGAGGGAGCACACAACGTCTCTTTCTTCGCAGGGGACGGTAATGATTCTGCTGCTTCCTGGCATCTTGAGAACGTTGTAGGCATGGTGGGTGACTGCCATGAATTTGGCTAGCGCCGGGTACCCTAGGATGGCATTGTATGGCAGGCGGATGTGGGCGATGTCGAAGTCGACGAGCTCGGTGTGGTAGTTGTCGCGCTGACCGAAGGTGATAGGGAGACGAACTTTCCCTATCGGGGTGGTGGAGCCGTCAGTCACTCCTGAGAAAGGCCTGGTGGGCTGGAGCTGATCATATGGCACTTGAAGGTTGTCGAACGTCTCGACGGGCAGCACACTGAGCCCTGCGCTGCCGTTGATGAGGGTCTTGGTGACTTGGACATTGCTGATGATGGGTGAACAGAGCATCGGGAGAACGCCAGCGGTTGCCGCACACTTGAGCTGGTTCGCCGAGCTAAAGGTGATGGCGTACTTGGACCATCTGAGCGGGCGCGTGGCCTCGAGCTTGGGGAGGGCCGCATTCACTTTGCGAGAGAACTGCTTGAAGATGCGCTGGGAGGCTGGGGCCTGAGCGCCACCCAAGATGCAGGCGATGGCGCGCGGCTCCTGGAAGCCCCCAGCCCCTTCGTCCTGTTGGTGGTCGTCGTTCCTTCTTGGCGGCGGCAGCGGAGGAAGACCAGGGTTGCCCTGAGAATGGTCCTCGCGAGGCACCCTCACGAGGCTGGTCCTACCAACGATCCTCACGAGGCTAGTCGCGCCACTCCTGACAGGGCCCACGGTCGTCTCAACGTCCTCCACCTCGTCCACCCCTCGGCCATAGCCCCTGTCGTTGCGCTCGGGGCGTCGACCGAAGCATCCATCTCGAATGGCCCTGAGCTCTTGACAATCGTTGGTGTTGTGGGTGCGCACGTTGTGCAAGGCGCAGAACGTACTGTTGCCCTTGGACGACTCGGGAAGATCTCGGCCGCGCTTAGTGTCCAGTTCTACCGCGAGCACGGCCACCCCTTTGCACTTCACGTCCTTGACCTTGGCCTTCTTCTCCTCTGGATCTGCAGCGGGGAGCTCGAGGAGGGAGAGACGCCCCCCTCCATAGCTCCTCATGGATGGTGAGCTCCTCCTTCATCTTGATGTCGCGGACGCCGTCGGAAAACGCTGAGATAATGGCCTCGTCTATCACCTTGGGGATCTTCATGCGCACGCTGTTGAAGCGCTGGATGTACTTCCGCAGGGTCTGTCCGGCTGTTGCTTGGTGTGGCGTAGGTCACTCGCGGCCGGGGGGCGGTCGTGAGTGCCCTGGAAGTTGGCGACGAAGCGGTCGCGCATGTCATCCCAGGAGGAGATCAAGCCTAGGGGCAGGTTCAGGAGCCAGGAGCGAGCGCCGTCCTTGAGAGCCATGGGAAACCAGTTCACCATGACCTTTTCGTTGCCGTTGGCCGCCTCGATGCTCAGCTCGTAGAGCTGCAAGGACTCCACAGGGTCGGGGGTGCCGTCGTAGCGAGGAGGCAGATCTGGCTTGAACTTTCCTGGCCAGACGACGCCACGCAGCTCGGGAGTGAAGGCGTGGCAACCTGCTGTGGCCACCGGGGCCCGTCGCGGAGGTGGAGCTTGATCTTGGTGTCCCTGCACCACCACGGCAAGTGGCGCACGGCCCTGCCACATCAAGCGATCCTGACGTGGTGGTGCTGGAGCGTTTTCTTGCAAACGAGGAATCTCTTGGCAGCTTCTTTCTTCGTGCGCAGGCACATGACGCTGTGGATCACACCGCGGGACCGCACATCTTGGAGCGAGGACGCCGTCTTGACGCAGAGGAGGCGGAGGCGCTCCATGAGCCGCACGCCTCGACGCGAGGGTGCCATCTTGTTGCGGAGTAGGCGGAGGCGCTCCGTGAGCCACATCGCCCACAGCCGGGGGCGGGCATGGCAGCGAGGGGGATGGTGCAGGGGAGCCCCCCGCGACGCTGATGAGCTCAGCGATGTTGTTCAACCAGTCCTTGTAGTGGTCGTCGACCGGGCGGTAGCGCAGGAGCTCGCGTGCCATGAGCAGCGTGGCCTGCTGATGTCTATTACACAACCTTATTCTTGTAGACATTGTTGGGTCTCCAAGTGCAGAGGTTTGTAGGACAGTAGCAAATTTCCCTCAAGTGGATTACCTAAGGTTTATCAATCCGTAGGAGGCGTAGGATGAAGATGGTCTCTCTCAAGCAACCCTGCAACCAAATAACAAAGAGTATCTTGTGTCCCCAACACACCCAATACAATGATAAATTGTATAGGTGCACTAGTTCGGTGAAGAGATGGTGATACAGGTGGTATATGGATGATAGATAATAGTTTTTGCAATCTGAAAATATAAAAACAACAAGGTAACAAGTAATAAAAGTGAGCGTAAACGGTATTGCAATGCATGGAAATAAGGCCTAGGGTTCACACTTTCACTAGCGCAAGTCCTCTCAACAATAATAACATAATTGGATCACATAACTATCCCTCAACATGCAACAAAGAGTCACTCCAAAGTCACTAATAGCAGAGAACAAATGAAGAGATTATTGTAGGGTACGAAACCACCTCAAAGTTATCTTTTCTGATTGATCTATTCAAGATTCCGTAGTAAAATAACATGAAGCTATTCTTTCCGTTCGATCTATCATAGAGTTCGTACTAGAATAACACCTTAAGACACAAATCAATCAAAACCCTAATGTCACCTAGATACTCCAATGTCACCTCAAGTATCCGTGGGTATGATTATACGATATGCATCACACAATCTCAGATTCATCTATTCAACCAACACAAAGAACTTCAAATAGTGCCCCAAAATTTCTACCGGAGAGTCAAGATGAAAATGTGTGCCAACCCCTATGCATAAGTTCACGAGGTCACATAACTCACAAGTTGATCACCAAAACATACATCAAGTGGATCACGTGATATCCCATTGTCACCACAGATAAGCACATGCAGGACAAACATCAAGTGTTCTCAAATCCTTAAAGACTCAGTCCAAGATAACTTCAAAGGGAAAACTCAATCCATTACAAGAGATTAGAGGGGGAGAAACATCATAAGATCCAAATATAATAGCAAAGCTCGCGATACATCAAGATCGTACCACCTCAAGAACACGAGAGAGAAAGAGATCAAACACATAGCTACTGGTACATACCCTCAGCCCCGAGGGAGAACTACTCCCTCCTCGTCATGGAGAGCACCGGGATGATGAAGATGGCCACCGTAGAGGGATTCTCCCCTCTGCCAGGGTGCCGGAACTGGTCTAGATTGGTTTTCGGTGGCTACGGAGGCTTCTAGCAGTGGAACTCCCGATCTATTCTATTCCTTGATGTTTTTAGGGTATATGGACATATATAGGCGAAAGAAGTCGCTCAGGGGAGCCACGAGGGCCCACGCGGGTGGGGGCGCGCCTAGGGGGGCAGGCGTGCCTCCCTGCCTCGTGGCCACCTCGAAGCTTCCTTGACTTCAACTCCAAGTCTCCTAGATCACGTTCGTTCCAAAAATCACACTCCCGAAGGTTTCATTCCGTTTGGACTCCGTTTGATATTCCTTTTCTGTGAAACACTGAAACAAGGGAGAAAACCAAAACTGGCACTTGGCTCTGGGTTAATAGGTTAGTCCCAAAAATAATATAAAACTACATAATAAAGCCCATAAACATCCAAAACAGATAATATAATAGCATGGAACAATCAAAAATTCTAGATACGTTGGAGACGTATCAGCATCCCCAAGCTTAATTCCTGCTTGTCCTCGAGTAGGTAAATGATAAAAACAGAATTTTTGATGTGGAATGCTACCTAACATATTTCTCCAAGTAATACTCTTTATTGTGGCATGAATATTCAGATCCATAAAATTCAAGACAAAAGTTTAATATTGACATGAAAATAATAATACTTCAAGCATACCACCAAAGCAATCATGTCTTCTCAAAATAACATGGCTAAAGAAAGCTATCCCTACAAAATCATATAGTCTGGCTATGCTCTATCTTCACCACACAAAATATTTAAATCCTGCACAACCCCGATGACAAGCCAAGCAATTGTTTCATACTTTTGATGTTCTCAAACCTTTTCAATCTTTACGCAATACATGAGCATGAGCCATGGACATAGCACTATAGGTGGAATAGAATGGTGGTTGTGGAAAAGACAAAATGGAGAAGATAGTCTCACATCAACTAGGCGTATCAACGGGCTATGGAGATGTCGATCAATAGATATCAATGTGAGTGAGTAGGGACTGCCATGCAACGAATGCACTAGAGCTATAAGTGTATGAAAGGTCAAAAAGAAACTAAGTGGGTGTGCATCCAACTTGCTTGCCCACGAAGACCTAGGGCATTTTGAGGAAGCCCATCATTGGAATATACAAGCCAAGTTCTATAATGAAAGATTCCCACTAGTATATGAAAGTGACAACATAGGAGACTCTCTATCATGAAGATCATGGAGCTACTTTGAAGCACAAGTGTGGTAAAAGGATAGTAGCATTGCCCCTTCTCTCTTTTTCTCTCATTTTTTAACTAGGTCTTTTCTCTTTTTTTATGGCCTCTTTTTTTTCGTGCGGAGTCTCATCCCGACTTGTGGGGGAATCATAGTATCCATCATCCTTTCCTCACTGGGACAATGCTCTAATAATGATGATCATCACACTTTAATAGTTACAACTCAAGAATTACAACTCAATACTTAGAACAAAATATGACTCTATGTGAATGCCTCCGACGGTGTACCGGGATGTGCAATGACTCATGAGTGACATGTATGAAATAATTATGAACGGTGTCGGATGTGGGGTTCCGGCAAACCCTTAAGGTTCGAACACTGGGGTGCGTGCAAAGTCTTTTCCTCCCACTAATATACACCCTAGCTCGCTAAGATCTCGCGGATGAACTCGACGAACTCGCAACACAGAAACACACAAGATTTATACTGGTTCGAGCCACCGTTGTGGTGTAATACCCTACTCCAGTGTGGTGGTGGTGGATTGCCTCTAGGGCTGATGATGAACAATACAATGGGAAGAACAGCCTCCTGAGGTTGAGGTCTTCTTGTGCTTGGCTAACTTGTGTGGTTCTAGATGGTCTAAAATGGTCCTCCCTTGCTTATAGTGGTGGCTAGTCCTATTTATAGAGGCTCTGGTCCTCTTCCCAAATATTGAGTGGGAAGGGAGCCAACAACGGATGATGCAGCAGAGTAGTGGAAGTATTTCCCTCATAGGGACAGTGCTACCTCTTGAGCTTGCATTGGATTTCCCCGAAGAGGAAGGGATGATGCAGCAGAGTAGTGGAAGTATTTCCTCAGTTTTTGAGAACCAAGGTATCAATCCAGTAGGAGGCCACGCTCAAGTCCCTCGTACCTACACAAAACGATAGCTACTCGCAACCAACGCGATTAGGGGTTGTCAATCCCTTCACGGTCACTTACGAGAGTGAGATCTGATAGATATAATATTTTTGGTATTTTTGGTATAGAGATGCAAAGTGAAAAGTAAAAGGCAAAGTAAAAAGCAAAGCAAGATTAAAGTGATGGAGATTGATATGATGAGAATAGACTCGGGGGGCATAAGTTTCACTAGTGGCTTCTCTCAAGAGCATAAGTATTCTACGGTGGGTGAACACATTACTGTTGAGCAATTGACAGAATTCAGCATAGTTATGAGAATATCTAGGCATGATCATGAATATAGGCATCACGTCCGTGACAAGTAGACCGAAACAATTCTGCATCTACTACTATTACTCCACTCATCGACCGCTATCCAGCATGCATCTAGAGTATTAAGTTAAAAACAGAGTAATGCTTTAAGCAAGATGACATGATGTAGAGAGATAAATTCATGCAATATGAAATAAACCCCATCTTGTTATCCTCGATGGCAACGATGCAATACGTGCCTTGCTGCCCCTTCTGTCACTGGGAAAGGACACCGCAAGATCGAACCCAAAGCTAAGCACTTCTCCCATGGCAAGAAAAACCAATCTAATAGGCCAAACCAAACTGATAATTCGAAGAGAATTGCAAAGATAACTAATCATACATAAAAGAATTCAGAGAAGATTCAAATATTATTCATAGATAGACTTGATCATAAACCCACAATTCATCGGTCTCAACAAACACACCGCAAAAAGAAGATTACATCGAATAGATCTCCACGGGAGAGGGGGAGAACTTTGTATTGAGATCCAAAAAGAGAGAAGAAGCCATCTAGCTACTAACTATGGACCCGAAGGTCTGAGGTAAACTACTCACACTTCATCGGAGAGGCTATGGTGATGTAGAAGCCCTCCGTGACGACGGCCCTCTCCGGCGGAGCTCCGGAACAGGCCCCAAGATGGGATCTCGTGGATACAGAAAGTTGCGGTGCTGGAATTAGGTTTTTGGCTCCTCTTCTGATCGTTTGGGGGTACGTAGGTATATATAGGAGGAAGGAGTACGTCGGTGGAGCACCGAGGGGCCCACGAGGCAGGGGGGCGCACCCTAGGGGGGTGGGCGCGCCCCCACCCTCGTGACCGCCTCTTTGACTCCTTGGAGTTGGGTCCAAGTCTCCTGGATCACGTTCGGTGAGAAAATCACGTTCCCGAAGGTTTTATTCCGTTTGGACTCCGTTTGATATTCTGTTTCTCCGAAATACTGAAATAGGCAAAAAACAACAATTCTGGGCTGAGCCTCCGGTTAATAGGTTAGTCCCAAAAATAATATAAAAGTGGAAAATAAAGCCCAATATAGTCCAAAACAGTAGATAATATAGCATGGAGCAATCAAAAATTATAGATGCGTTGGAGACGTATCAGGCATCCCCAAGCTTAATTCCTGCTCGTCCTCGAGTAGGTAAATGATAAAAAGAGAATTTTTGATGCGGAGTGCTACTTGGCATAATTTCAATGCAAATCTTCTTAATTGTGGTATGAATATTCAGATTAGGAAGATTCAAGACAAAAGTTCATATTTACATAGAGAATAATAATACTTCAAGCAAACCAACATATCAATTATGTTTTCTTAAAGTAACTTGGCCAAAGAAAGTTCATCCCTACAAAATCATATAGTTTAGTCATGCTCCATTTTCGTCACACAAGAATGCTCTCATCATGCACAACCCCGATGACAAGCCAAGCAACTGTTTCATACTTTAATAATTTCAAACTCATAAACTTTCACGCAATACACAAGCGTTAGCCATGGATATAGCACTATGCGTGGAATAGAATATAATGATGGGGGTTATGTGGAGAAGACAAAAAAGGAGAAAGTCTCACATCAACGAGGCTAATCAATGGGCTATGGAGATGCCCATTGATTGATGTTAATGCAAGGAGTAGGGATTGCCATGCAACGGATGCACTAGAACTATAGATGTATGCAAGCTCAACAAAAGAAACTAAGTGGGTGTGCATCCAACTTGCTTGCTCACGAAGACCTAGGGCACTTGAGGAGGCCCATTGTTCGAATATACAAGCCAAGTTCTATAATGAAAATTCCCACTAGTATATAAAAGTGATAACTCAAGAGACTCTCTATATGAAGAACATGGTGCTACTTTGAAGCACACGTGTGGAAAAAGGAATAGTAGCATTGCCCCTTTTTATTTATTTTCTCTTTTTTGGCCTTTTTTTATCTTTGGCCTTTTTTTGGGACAATGCTCTATTGAATGATGATCATCACACTTTTATTTATTTACAACTCAATGATTACAACTCGATACTAGAACAAAGTATGACTCTATATGGATGCCTCCGGCGGTGTACCGGGATATGCAATGAATCAAGAGTGACAAGTATGAAAAAATTATGAACAGTGGCTTTGCCACAAATAGTATGTCAACTACATGATCATGCTAAGCAATATGACAATGATGGATGTGTCATGATAAACTGGATGGTGGAAAGTTGCATGGCAATATATCTCGGAATGGCTATGGAAATGCCATAATAGGTAGGTATGGTGGCTGTTTTGAGGAAGATATAAGGAGGTTTATGTGTGAAAAAGCGTATCATATCATGGGGTTTGGATGCACCTGCGAAGTTTGCACGAACTCTCGATGTGAGAATGGGCAATGCACGGTACCGTAGAGGCTAGCAATGATGGAAGGGTGAGAGTGCGTATAATCCATGGACCCAACATTAGTCATAAAGAACTTATATACTTATTGCAAAAATCTACAAGCCATCAAAAACCAAAGTATTACGCACATGCTCCTAGGGGGATATATTGGTAGGAAAAGACCATCGCTCGTCCCCGACCGCCACTCATAAGGAGGACAATCAAATAACACCTCATGTTTCAAATTTGTTGCATAACGTTTACCATACGTGCATGCTGCGAGACTTGCAAACTTTAACTCAAGCACTTCTCAAATTCACAATTACTCTACTAGCATGACTTTGATATTACTACCTCCATATCTCAAAACAATTATCAAGCATCCAACTTTTCTTAGTATTCAACACACTCAAAAGAAAGTTTCACAAATCTTGAATACCAAGCATGTTATTATTAAGCAAATTACCATGCTATTAAGACTCTCAAAATAATTTAAGTGAAGCATGAGAGATTAATAGTTTCTTTGAAACAAATCCACCACCGTGCTAAAAAAATCTAAGTGAAGCACATAGAGCAAAATTATAGCGCTCAAAAGATATAAGTGAAGCACATAGAGCAAAACTACTTAGCTCAAGAAGATATAAGTGAAGTACATAAAGTATTCTATCAAATTCTAATTCATGTATGGCTCTCTCAAAAGGTGTGTACAGCAAGGATGATTGTGGCACACTAGCAACCAAAGACACAAATAATACAAGACGCTCCAAGCAAAACACATATCATGTTGGTGAATAAAAATATAGCTCCAAGTAAATTACCGATGGAAGTGGACGAAAGAGGGGATGCCTTCCGGGGCATCCCCAAGCTTTGACTTTTTTGTGTCCTTGGATTATCTTGGGCCATCACATGTAATCAATATAAGTGATATGATATGGCCATCATCATCTTGTGCCTGTGATCTCCATCTCCGAAGCACCGTCATGATTTCTATCGTCACCGGCATGACACCATGATCTCCATCATCTTGATCTATATCAATGTGTCGTCACACGGTCGGCTCGCCAACTATTGCTCTTGCAACTATTGCTATCGCATAGTGATAAAGTAAAGCAATTATTTGGCGCTTGCATCTTATGCAATATAGAGACAACCATAAGGCTTTTGCCAGTTGCCGATAACTTTAACAAAACATGATCATCTCATACAACAACTTATATCTCATCACGTTTTGACCATATCACATCACAACATGCCCTGCAAAAACAAGTTAGACGTCCTCTACTTTGTTGTTGCAAGTTTTACGTGGCTGCTACGGGCTTTAAGCAAGAACCAATCTCACCTACGCATCAAAACCACAACGATAGTTTGTCAAATAGACTCCGTTTTAACCTTCGCAAGGACCGGGCGTAGCCACACTTGGTTCAACTAAAGTTGGAGAAACAGTCACCCGCAAGTCACCTTTGTGCAAAGCACGTCGGGGAAACCGGTCTCGCGTAAGCGTACGCGTAATGTCGGTCCGGGCCACTTCATCCAACAATACCGCCGAACCAAAGTATGACATGCTGGTAGGCAGTATGACTTATATCGCCCACAACTCACTTGTGTTCTACTCGTGCATATAACATCAAACCATAAAACCTAGGCTCGGATGCCACTGTTGGGGAACGTAGTAATTTCAAAAATTTCCTACGCACACGCAAGATCATGGTGATGCATAGCAACGAGGGGAGAGTATGATCTACGTACCCTTGTAGATCGCAACGGAAGCGTTGACACAACGTAGAGGAAGTAGTCGTACGTCTTCTTCCCGATCCGACTGATCCAAGCACCGTTACTCCGGCACCTCCGAGTTCTTAGCACACGTACAGCTCGATGACGATCCCCGGGCTCCGATCCAGCAAAGCTTCGGGGAGGAGTTCCGTCAGCACAACGGCGTGGTGACGATCTTGATGTTCTACCGTCGCAAGGCTTCGCCTAAGCACTGCTATGATATGACCGAGGTGGAATATGGTGGAAGGGGCACCGCACATGGCTAAGGAACGATCACGAGGATCAACTTGTGTGTCTATGGGGTGCCCCCTGCCCCTGTATATAAAGGATGGAGGAGGAGGCCGGCCAAGGCCATTGGTGCGGCCAGGATGGGAGTCCTACTAGGACTCCAAGTCCTAGTAGGAGTCCATCAAGAGGGGAGGAAGGGAGAAGGAAGTGGAGGAGTAGGAAAGGTGGCCGGCCCCCTTTTCCCTAGTCCAATTCGGACTAGAGGGGAGGGGGGGCGCAGCAGCCTTTTTCCTCTTCCCACTAAAGCCCATCAAGGCCCATTACTTCTCCCGTAACTACCCGGTACTCCGAAAAATACCCGAATCACTCGGAACCTTTCCAATGTCCGAATATAGTCGTCCAATATATCGATCTTTACGTCTCGACCATTTCGAGACTCCTCGTCATGTCCCCGATCTCATCCGGGACTCCGAACTCCTTCGTACATCAAAACTCATAAACTCATAATATAACTGTCATCGAAACCTTAAGCGTGCGGACCCTACGGTTCGAGAACGATGTAGACATGACCGAGACACGTCTCCGGTCAATAACCAATAGCGGGACCTGGATGGGATGCCCATATTGGCTCCTACATATTCTACGAAGATCTTTATCGGTCAGACCGCATAACAACATACGTTGTTCCCTTTGTCATCGGTATGTTACTTGCCCGAGATTCGATCGTCGGTATCCAATACCTAGTTCAATCTCGTTACCGGCAAGTCTCTTTACTTGTTCGTAATACATCATCTCGCAACTAACTCATTAGTTTCAATGCTTGCAAGGCTTATGTGATGTGCATTACCGAGAGGGCCCAGAGATACCTCTCCGACAATCGGAGTGACAAATCCTAATCTCGAAATACGCCAACCCAACATCTACCTTTGGAGACACCTGTAGAGCTCCTTTATAATCACCCAGTTACGTTGTGACGTTTGGTAGCACCAAAGTGTTCCTCCAAACGGGAGTTGCATAATCTCATAGTCATAGGAACATGTATAAGTCATGAAGAAAGCAATAGCAACATACTAACCGATCGGGTGCTAAGCTAATGGAATGGGTCATGTCAATCAGATCATTCAACTAATGATGTGACCTCGTTAATCAAATAACAACTCTTTGTTCATGGTTAGGAAACATAACCATCTTTGATTAACGAGCTAGTCAAGTAGAGGCATACTAGTGACACTCTGTTTGTCTATGTATTCACACATGTATTATGTTTCTGGTTAATACAATTCTAGCATGAATAATAAACATTTATCATGATATAAGGAAATAAATAATAACTTTATTATTGCCTCTAGGGCATATTTCCTTCATTCAGTCTCCCACTTGCACTAGAGTCAATAATCTAGATCACATCACCATGTGATTAACATCGATAGTTCACATCGTCATGTGATTAACACCCATAGTTCACATCGCCATGTGACCAACACCCAAAGGGTTTACTAGATTCAGTAATCTAGGTCACATCGCTATGTGATTAACACCCAAGGAGTACTCAGGCGTGATCATGTTTTGCTTGTGAGAGAATCTTAGTCAACGGGTCTGCCACATTCAGATCCGCATGTATTCAGATCCGCATGTATTTTGCAAATTTCTATGTCAACAATGCTCTGCATGGAGCTACTCTAGCTAATTGCTCCCACTTTCAATATGTATCTAGACCGAGACTTAGAGTCATCTAGATTAGTGTCAAAACTTGCATCGGCGTAACCCTTTACGACGAACCTTTTTTTTCACTTCCATAATCGAGAAACATATCCTTATTCCACTAAGGATAATTTTGACCGCTGTCCAGTGATCTACTCCTAGATCACTATCGTACTCCCTTGCCAAACTCAGTGGTAGGGCATACAATAGATCTGGTATACAGCATGGCATACTTTATAGAACCTATGACTGAGGCATAGGGAATGACTTTCCTTCTCTTTCTATCTTCTGCCGTGGTCGGGCTTTGAGTCTTACTCAACTTCACACCTTGTAAAACAGGCAAGAAAATTTTTCTTTGACTGTTCCATTTTGAACTACTTCAAAATCTTGTCAAGGTATGTATTCATTGAAAAAACTTATCAAGCGTCTTGATCTATCTCTAAGATCTTGAAGCTCAATATGTAAGCAGCTTCACCGAAGTCTTTCTTTGAAAAACTCCTTTCAAACACTCCTTTATGCTTTACAGAATAATTCTACATTATTTCCGATCAACAATATGTCATTCACATATACTTATCAGAAATACTGTAGTGCTCCCACTCACTTTCTTGTAAATACAGGCTTCACCGCAAGTCTGTATAAAACTACATGCTTTGATCAACTTATCAAAGCGTATATTCCAACTCCGAGATTCTTGCACCAGTCCACAGATGGATCGCTGGAGTTTGCACATTTTGTTAGCACCTTTCGGATTGACAAAACCTTCTGGTTGCATCGTATACAACTCTTCTTTAGTAAATCCATTAAGGAATGCAGTTTTGTCTATCCATTTGCCAGATTTCATAAAATGCGGCAATTGCTAACATGATTCGGACAGACTTAAGCATATATACGAGTGAGAAACTCTCATCGTAGTCAACACCTTGAACTTGTTGAAAACCTTTTGCGACAATTCTAGCTTTGTAGATAGTAACACTACTATCAGCGTCCGTCTTCCTCTTGAAAATCCATTTATTCTCAATTGCTTGCCGATCATCAGGCAAGTCAACCAAAGTCCATACTTTGTTCTCATACATGGATCCCATCTCAGATTTCATGGCTTCAAGCCACTTTGCAGAATCTGGGCTCACCATCGCTTCTTCATAGTTCGTAGGTTCATCATGATCTAGTAGCATGACTTCCAGAACAGGATTACCGTACGACTCTGGTGCGGATCTTACTCTGGTTGATCTACGAGGTTCAGTAGTATCTTGATCTGAAGTTTCATGATCATTATCATTAGCTTCCTCACTAACTGGTGTAGGTGTCACTGAAACAGTTTTCTGTGATGTACTACTTTCCAGTAAGGGAGCATGTACAGTTACCTCGTCAAGTTCTACTTTCCTCCCACTCACTTCTTTCGAGAGAAACTCCTTCTCCAGAAAGTTTCCGAATTTAGCAACAAAAGTCTTGCCTTCGGATCTGTGATAGAAGGTGTATCCAATAGTTTCCTTTGGATATCCTATGAAGACGCACTTCCCTGATTTGAGTTTGAGCTTATCAGGATGAAACCTTTTCATATAAGCATCGCAACCCCAAACTTTAAGAAACGACAGCTTAGGTTTCTTGCCAAACCATAGTTCATACGGTGTCGCCTCAACGGATTTAGATGGTGCCCTATTTAACGTGAATGCAGCTGTCTCTAATGCATAAACCCAAAACGATAGTGGTAGATCGGTAAGAGACATCATAGATCGCACCATATCTAATAAAGTACGGTTATGACGTTCGGACACACCATTACATTGTGGTGTTCCAGGTGGCATGAGTAGTGAAACTATTTCACATTGTTTTTAACTAAAGGCCAAACTCGTAACTCAAATTCTCTTCTCTACGATCAGATCGTAGAAACTTTATTTCCTTGTTACGATGATTTTTCACTTCACTCTGAAATTCTTTGAACTTTTCAAATGTTTCAGACTTATGTTTCATCAAGTAGATATACTCATATCTGCTCAAATCATCTATGAAGATCAGAAAATAATGATACCTGTCGCGAGCCTCAATATTCATCGGACCACATACATCAGTATGTATGATTTCCAACAAATCTGTTGCTCACTCCATTGTTCCGAAGAACAGAGTCTTAGTCATCTTGCCCATGAGGCATGGTTCGCAAGCATCAACTGATTCATAATCAAGTGATTCCAAAATCCCATCAGCATGGAGTTTCTTCATGCGCTTTACACCAATATGACCTAAACGGCAGTGCTACAAATAAGTTGCACTATCATTATTAACTTTGCATCTTTTGGTTTCAATATTATGATTATGTGTATCACTACGATCGAGATCCAACGAACTATTTTCATTGGGTGTGTAACCATACAAGGTTTTATTCATGTAAATAGAATAACAATTTATTCTCTTACTTAAATGAATAACCGTATTACAATAAACATGATCAAATCATATTCATGCTCAACGCAAACACCAAATAACACTTATTTCGGTTCAACACTAATCCCGAAATTATAGAGAGTGTGCGATGATGATCATATCAATCTTGGAACCACTTCCAACACACATCGTCACTTCACCCTTAACTAGTCTCTGTTTATTCTGCAACTCCCGTTTCGAGTTACTACTCTTAGCAACTGAACTAGTATCAAATACTGAGGGGTTGCTATAAACACTAGTAAAGTACACATCAATAACATGTATATCAAATATACTTATGTTCACTTTGCCATCCTTCTTATCCGCCAAATACTTGGGGCAGTTCCGCTTCTAGTGACCAGTCTCTTTGCAGTAGAAGCACTTAGTCTCAGGCTTAGGATCAGACTTAGGCTTCTTCACTTGAGCAGCAACTAGCTTTTTGTTCTTCTTGAAGTTCCCCTTCTTCCCTCTGCCCTTTTCTTGAAACTAGTGATCTTGTCAACCATCAACACTTGATGTTTTTCTTGATTTCTACCTTCGTTGATTTCAGCATCACGAAGAGCTTGGGAGTTGTTTCCGTTATCCCTTGCATATTATAGTTCATCACGAAGTTCTACTAACTTGGTGATGGTGACTAGAGAATTCTGTCAATCACTATCTTATCTGGAAGATTAACTCCCACTTGATTCAAGTGATTGTAGTACCCAGACAATCTGAGCACATGCTCACTAGTTGAGCGATTCTCCTCCATCTTTTAGCTATAGAACTTGTTGGAGATCTCATATCTCTCAACTCGGGTATTTGCTTGAAATATTAACTTCAACTCCTGGAACATCTTATATGGTCCATGATGTTCAAAACGTCTTTGAAGTCCCGATTCTAAGCCGTTAAGCATGGTGCACTTAAACTATCAAGTAGTCATCATATTGAGCTAGCTAAACGTTCATAACGTCTGCATCTGCTCCTGCAATAGGTCTGTCACCTAGCGGTGCATCAAGGACATAATTCTTCTGTGCAGCAATGAGGATAAACCTCAGATCACGGATCCAATCCGCATCTTTGCTACTAACATCTTTCAACACAATTTTCTCTAGGAACATATCAAAATAAGCATATGAAAGCAACACCGCGAGCTATTGATCTACAACATAGATATGCTAATACTACCAGGACTAAGTTCATGATAAATTAAAGTTCAATTAATCATATTACTTAAGAACTCCCACTTTAGATAGACATCCCTCTAATCCTCTAAGTGATCACGTGATCCAAATCAACTAATCCATGTCCGATCATCACGTGAGATGGAGTAATTTCATTGGTGAACATCATTATGTTGATCATATCTACTATATGATTCACGCTCGACCTTTCGGTCTCCGTGTTCCGAGGCCATATCTGTATATGCTTGGCTCGTCAAGTATAACCTGAGTATTCCGCGTGTGCAACTGTTTTGCACCCGTTGTATTTGAACGTAGAGCCTATCACACCCGATCATCACGTGGTGTCTCAGCACGAAGAACTTTCGCAATGGTGCATACTCAGGGAGAACACTTCTTGATAATTAGTGAGAGATCATCTTATAATGCTACCGTCAATCAAAGCAAGATAAGATGCATAAAAGATAAACATCACATGTAATCAATATAAGTGATATGATATGGCCATCATCATCTTGTGCCTGTGATCTCCATCTCCGAAGCACCGTCATGATTTCTATCGTCACCGGCATGACACCATGATCTCCATCATCTTGATCTATATCAATGTGTCGTCACACGGTCGGCTCGCCAACTATTGCTCTTGCAACTATTGCTATCGCATAGTGATAAAGTAAAGCAATTATTTGGCGCTTGCATCTTATGCAATATAGAGACAACCATAAGGCTTTTGCCAGTTGCCGATAACTTTAACAAAACATGATCATCTCATACAACAACTTATATCTCATCACGTTTTGACCATATCACATCACAACATGCCCTGCAAAAACAAGTTAGACGTCCTCTACTTT
>NC_053028.1:175692091-175699368 GCF_003073215.2 Triticum urartu | reverse complement strand
CGCCCCCACCCTCAGAGTGAGAAGGGTGTGGGCCCCCTGGTCTTCATCTTTGGCGAGGATTTATTGTTTTTTCTAAGATATGTCCATGGAGTTTCAGGTCATTATGATATTTATTTTCTGCACATAAAACAACATCATGGCAATTCTGCTGAAAACAGCGTCAGTCCGGGTTAGTTCCATTCAAATCATACAAGTTAGAGTCCAAAACAAGGGCAAAAGTGTTTGGAAAAGTAGAATACGACGGAGACGTATCTGAGTACACATGCATATGCGGGAAAGAGCGTCTGCCAAACATTTTCCTTACCTTTGATGTACTTGATGACATAAGGAAAAGACTCAATGAATTCACTCCATTTAGCATGATGCTTGTTCAACTTGGTTTGACCCTTAAGGTATTTAAGCATTTCATGATTGGTATGAATGACAAATTAATGAGGGCGAAGATAGTGTTCCCATTCATGCAAAACTCGCACTAAAGCATATAACTCTTTGTCCTAGATGGGGTAATTGAGTTGCGCTCCAGAAAGTTTGTCACTAAAGTAAGCTATGGGGCACTTCTCTTGCATTAACACATCTCCTACGCCGTTACCACTAGCATCGCAATGAATCTCAAAGGGTTTGTCAAAGTTGGGTAATGCAAGCATGGGAGCATGATTAAGCAAATTCTTAAGCTCACTAAAAGCGGTGTCTTGGGATGGTCCCCAAACAAAAGGTGCATTTTTCTTGCTCAAAGCATGCAAAGGTAAAGCAATGGTGCTAAAGTTCTTCACAAATCTACGGTAGAAACCGGCTAAACCAAGGAAGCTACACACTTGATGCAAGTTGGTTGGTTGTGGCCGATTTTTAATAGCATTGACCTTAGAGTCATCAACATGAACACCCTTAGAGGAAACAACAAACCCCAAGAAAACGAGCTTAGCAACGCCAAAAAGGCACTTTTCCATGTCAGCACAAAGACGCTCTTTTCGAAGAGTTTGCAAAACGGTTCGAACATGGGTGACATGATCTTTAAGAGATTTGCTGATGTAGGGTGGAACCCTATACGCCGATCTTTCACGAAAGGAGCAGATCCCAACTAAGAACACGAAGAACACGGGGAAGAACGGAGAGAAATCACAAGGGGAAACACTCAAGAACAAGTCCAATCACACATCCACTAGATAATCAAACACACAAGATCCACAAGGTACATGAACAACAAAGGGAAAGATACAAGGTAAGGTTCATCTCCATGAGGAGGTCTTGAATCCACCGAGGATTTCCCGGGAGCGTCAATCCAAGGTGATCTTCTCGAAGAGGGGCCGCGGTCTCTCTCGTGGAGTAGATTCGTATGGATGAGCAAAGCTCTATCTCTAAATGAGATACTACTTTGCTAAACCTAGAAAGGATGAGGGGAAGGTCTATTTATAGTCTAAGCCACGAAGGGGTAAGTGGGAGAGAGATACAAGGCCAAAGGCCTGGCTGCGCACAGGCAGGGTCGGATGTCCGGTCAACGTCGGACGTCTGGTCGTTCACGGGGGTCCGGTCGTCCGGAGGGCGTCGGACTTCCGCTAATATCGCTCTGTGAAAGTGGCACCGGTCGTCCGGTTGGCGTCGGTCGTTCGGGCGCTGGGGCTTGTTGGACATCTAGAGGTTGTCGGTCGTCCGACCGCTGTAGATCTCCTGGATGGTCCTGGCATGGTCTCTCGGATGTCCAGTGGACGTCGGTCGTCCGGGCGCTATAGAGTGTCGGACGTTCGGTGGCTTCCGGTCGTCCGGTCGCTGTAGACTCCGCCACTCCTTCTTCCGTCTTCACTTCCACTCTTCCCTCGTGGATGGTGTAGTTGTAAACTTGCGCTCGCACTCCTCCTCGTCGTCCATACCGTTCCGACAATACCTATGCATGCACACGAGTCGAGTGTCACGTAGTATACCATCCTCGAAGGGGTCAAGTGAGCACGTGTAAAGGAGATGATTCACCTTTGTGTATGTGAAGTAGATGTCGCACGTGTCACTCGCCGGACGGACTCTTGACATGGTGATGTCCGTAGGATGCTCCGCGTCATCTCCCCTCCCTTGGGAAAGATCCGACCTCAGATCGAAATCCAAATCACCATGGGAAAGAGATGGCGTCGCCGTGTAGGAGTGGTCGATCACCAAGTTCTCGTCATCTTGAAGCTCGAAATGGGCACTCTCCAATGTCGCACCATCTTGGGTTTCCTTCAATAGGAGCAAAGACAAGAAACACTTGGAAAAACAAATGTGGTTAGTGTTAGTGAAAAATCAAGCATTCAAGAGGTGATTCACCAAACAAGTGTCATCATCATTCAAAGCATATGGTTTGACAAAGTATTGTGACATGGCATATAAGCACATAAATTGAGCACAAGCAAAGATATCATGGGGACAAGCATGTAAATGTGAGGTAGTGATGCAAATATGTTGGACAAGTGAATAAGCATCTACCTCAAGATCATAGCACACATGGGCAAAGCGCTCAATGAAAGGTCAATGGTAAGCATAGGAATCATTCACAACACCAAAAGAAATGAAGTGTCTAAACACATGGGTCAAGTGCAAGACAATCCAAGCAAAACGTGCATAGTGTGTAGTGAATATAGTGTGGCACTCAACAAAATAGAAAGAGCAATTGTTCATCATGTGTGAGGCAATCAAGGCAAGCATGTAGCAATCGATGGGACATGGCATATGTGAAAAAAATGACATTGTTGCAACCAAACATGTGATAGGAGCAAGTAATCCAAGAATTGGATGCAACACACAAGGCATATATATCATGATGTATGGAATTTTGAAATGGGCAAGGTAAGCAAGATATCTAACATGTGCGCAATTGAAGTGGTCCAAGATGACAATAAGTCTCATGGTGCAAGTAACACAAGTGGAATGGATCCTGCAATATCCAGGCTCAAGAAGATGTTCACCTTGAAGGCATGCCCTGTGCATTTCTTCACAATGCTGACGTTACAAGCAATGCGATGTTAGAATCGTTGTAGTAGGAGGTGGTTTCGCTCTCAAAGCTCGAATTGTCAACTCACGTGACATGACGTGGAAGTTGACACAAAGTCCAAATATCCTACATGCACAAAACAAAGCAAAGAACGTATGCGCATGGTAGATTAAACAAATCATCATCATGATGGTTCTTCTTCTACTGCACATAACACCATTTAGAAACACAGTGCATGGAATTAATATGATGCAACAATGCTATTATTCATGGCACCTAGGTATATGGTTGCCAAAGAGGCAAGACAAGCATGCTTCACAAGAAAAACGTCAAAATCTCCAAATATATGCGAGAATGCTATGGGGGCAAACTCATTATCAAGACTAAAGGCATAATTGCACTCAATACATGGCAAATCTAGCATGAGAGAGGCAACACATGGAGATATATGACAAGAAGCAATAACAATCATGTGCCAAAGCATGTAGACGGGTGTCATCAACCGCATGAATGAGCAAGTATGAATCATTTGGTGATGCAACATAAGAAAGCATAGTATCAAGTCGTGCAAGCTAGTAGTGCGAAGATGCAACTTACTAGAGGAAATCATGGGCAATCATGTCATGTGAGCAAATTAATAGACATAGACATTGGACATGACATATCGCAAGCACGAACACAAAGCAAGATGAAAGTATCATCATAGGCATGGGGTACAAAGAAAACATGGCAATGGCAAGCAATATCTCCACCAAGCTTTCAAATACACATACAAGTAGTAGAATCAATCATCAGGTGCAATGCAAAGCATGGGTCACAAATGCATGGCAAAGGCATAGGAATAATCATATCATGCAAAGTGAACATGGCAAGATGGGCAAATGATATATAATGGACAATAACCCATAGCCAAGTGAGGGCCATGTAGAAGAAATGCGCGAAGTCTTTGCGCAAAGAGAGCGGTGGGAAAGACAATCCATGGGATCCCAAGTCATAATTGCTCTCTAGAGCTCGTTTTGTCAACTCGTGGGATTGCGAGGTTGACAAGATTCATGGGTACCTACACAAAAGAGACACAAACGAAAGAAATTATGTGTGCGGTAAATGTACACATCATCCATCATGATGTGTATGTGCACGTGAAAGTTAGCACAAGATAAGCATCGCTCAAAAGAAATTTGATGCATGGTATTAGAACATGTCATCCATCATGAAAGAATAGTTGTTATGTATAACCGATGGGGATGCAAATTTAGCATACAAGTATATGGCACAACAATAGCATTTTTATTCATGGGGAGCATATGGTGCACACAGGTATTGGGATCATGCGATGGATGGGAGTGATCAAAATCTCCTAAAATGTATGAGGAAACTATGGGGGTCTCCTCATGAGAAATATCAAAAACATCATATGGAGAAAATGGACAACATCCAAAACAATGCACATCCGAAGCTAGGTGTTTATGGCACGGCATATGAGCTAAATGATGCAAAGGTAGCATGTCAATATCATCATAAGAGAAATAAATGCCAATAACCATAGGCTTGTCATCTATGCCATATGTGCAAATTGGGTTTATTTTAATAGCATATGCATAGTCATTATGAAGAGATTGCAAATATGACATATGATTGATCTCATGCATAGCATATGACAAGTCAAACGGATTTGCAAACATGATGTGACCGAGATAATTATCACAAGAAATCCTATGTAACATGGCATCACAACTAATAGACTCCACATGGAAATCATCATACTCATCATAAATGGGTAAATCATCTCATGGGGAAGTCGCACTAGCATGAAGCATGGTAATAGGTTGATCAACATCATGCAAGCAATCAATGTCAAGAATGTCCACTAGTGGGACTAGAGCATCACCTTCACCTACGTTACCTTTGGCATTCCACTCATGTGGTGTAGGTGAGGTGGGAAAGACCAAATGGTGGTCATCTTCATCTTGATGGAACCATGTGGGGGGTGCATCATATTCCACCATGGCCATCGTCTTGTCCAAAGGGAGGACAAAGTCATTGCGAATCGGTGCGTCATCATATATGGGACCTAGCACCAAATGAGGAGACACAATAGAGGTAGAGGTCAAATTGTTAGAAATCATAGTGGCCTCGCATGCCCTATAAACTACCTCTCTCTCTTTGTGTGTGTGTGTGTGGTGGTTCACTCACTCCCTCAAAATACGTGCACTCAAGCTCACATATGGTGGAGTCGCTCATCTCACTCAAGTGGTGGGGGTTATGGCTCTCCTCACATGGGAATTGTGGAAACACATCATATATGGGGCTAGTGGTGAAGTCACTCTCACTCTCAATATGGTGGAAAAAGTCACTCAAGTCATCATATGTCGCCGTGGTCGAGGTGAAGTGATGATGTGCCATGGATGAAGGCCGAAGATGGCACATCATCACTCTCCTCCATGACCGAAGGGAAAATCCCATGCTCGGTCATCTCGTCATCGTTGCCGTGGATGAAGGCCGAAGATGGCACATCATCACCCTCGCCTCCTAAGATGGAAGCATCATCCTTGCTCGTCACCATGTCGCTCACCTCCAAAGCTTGTTCCTTGATAGGCTCCGTAGTCATAGTTGTCGCTGCACCATCTTGAAAAAGAGTCAAAGTAGACTCGACATCATCAATGCCACAAAGAGGGATGGCGGTGAAGTCAAACTTGGGAGCATCGTCTTGGAGCTCGTCGGGCTTGGACATCTTGGTGGTACTATCCTCATGCTCGCCTTCTTGGAGCTTGGTCTTTGAGAAGTGTGCTTGGGGTGGAGAAGCCTTGGCCTTCATGAGTTCTTGTTCCGCCTTGAGAGCATCAATGTAGTAGTCATCGAGGGACTTGAAGTTCTCGAGGAAGAGAGTCTTGGAGATGTCATTGTGCAATCCCATCATGAAGTGGAACTTCATCGAAATGGGGTCCTCCACGCCGGCTCGTCGCAAGGCTTTCTTCATCTCCTTGAAGTACTCGTCGATGGACTTGGATCCTTGGGTAGTGCTCTCCAATTGGCGTAGAAGTTGTTCCATGTAGATTGGAGGCACGAACTCTCGCCACAAAGCTCTCTTCGTCTTGGGACAACTCATGTTGTAGGTCTCCGAAGGTACGTGAACACTTGACTTGATCTTCGGGAGGAACTTAATGTAGCTTGAGGTGGTCGTCCATCAAACGCTCCCACTCGAGATACTCCTCGGGTTCTAGAGTCCCATAGAAAGGAATCTCATGGTCGGTGTCGAGGTCTTAGTAGCTCGTGGAAGTCACGGACTTGAGCTTGGGGAGCTTCTCTTGAGCGTAGTCTTGAGGTGCTTGTTAGCGAAGATGCCGTATATCCGAAAGCGAAGATGCCTTGAAGTCGCTTGGCGAAGATGCCAAGGGAGATGGTGAAGTCGTTGAGCGCTTGTTGGTGTTGAGCTCTTTACCTTCACATTCTTTGATGCGGAGCATCCTACGGTCATCCCCATGGACCTACCATCGTCTCACGAAGTGCCAAGAGGACCTATGACTAGAGCTAGAGCTCTCGAGACCGAGGTGACTTCTCTCCTTAGTGATATTACATATGATCCTCTCGAGATGTGGCTACTACCTAAGTCCGAGATGTTGTGCATCATTAGGTACCAAGAGGACCCTCTTGAAGATGCACGTGAAGGCGAACAAGCCTCCAAGTCCACGGATGAAGAGGAACATTGAAAGGAGAAGAAGGCATCTCTAGGGCCCGGACATCCGGCCCCGGGCCCGGACATCCGGCCGCTGGAGACATCAGCTACAGCAGCCTTCCAGCCGTTGGACATCTATAGGCCCCAAACGTCCGGCCCCAGCCCGGACATCCGGCCCGGCCCGGAAATCCAACCACAACGCCCGGATATCTGGACAAGCTGCAACAGAGGACAGAGAGAACCCCCGCCAGCCCGTACATCCGGCCTTCCGCGAACGCCCGGACATCCGGCCCGACGCCCGAACGTCCGGCCTCCCCTGTATGCGCACAGTGCAAGGGCCCGAGGCCCGTGTACCCCTTTGCCCACCTAGACTATATATACTCTTCTCCTAACTATGTTTTAGGGTTAGCAAAGTAGTAGCTCATTAGATATAGAGCTTTGCTCATCCACACCGGATCTACTCCACGAGATAGACCGCGGCACCTCTTCGGAGAAGATCCCTTTGGATTCAAGACCCCCCCTTTGAGCGGCCCCATCAAGACCTCATCACGGAGAAGAACTAGCTACCTTTGTATCGTCCTTTGTTGTCCGTGGATCGTGTGATCTCTTATGTACTCGAGGATCTAGCATATGTGTGACTATTTCTTGTTGGTT
>NC_053028.1:175669591-175687091 GCF_003073215.2 Triticum urartu | reverse complement strand
ATGCTTCCGGTCAGCTCTTGGGTCTTGGGGTCCTTCTCCTTGGCCTCCGGGAAGCTTCCTAGCTGCTTGGTGGTGGTTTCCTTTGTACCTAATGATGCACAATGTTCCATGGTGAGGTAGCAACCAAGTCCAATGGATATTCATGTAAATATCAAAGAGGAGTGGGTTCACCTTAAGTCCGGTAGGTTCACTTGGTGATGTAGGGTAGGAACCCTAGGGGCCGATCTTCCATGAAAGGAGCGGATCCCGCGAAGAACACGAGGAACACGAGGGGGAAAACGAGGGAGATCACGAGGGGAAACACGATAGAATCGCTAAAACCAACAAGAAATAGTCACACATATGCTAGATCCGAGTACACATAGAGATCACACGGTACACGGTCAACTAAGGACGATACAAGTAGCACGATCTTCTCTGTGAGGAGGCCTTGAGGTTCTTGCCGTAAAGGGGTCTTGAATCCGCTTGGAGGATCTTCTCCGAGGAGGCACGATCTCCGAGGAGAAGGTAACCGAGTGGATGAGCAAAGCTCTCACACAAATATGAGCTAATCCTTTGCTAACCCTAACTAGGAGGAGGGAGAGGTCTATTTATAGTCTTAGTGCAAAAGAGGGCGAAGTGGAGGGGTACATGGGCTTCGGCCCGAAACTGGACGCAGCCAGGGTCCGGACGTCCGTGAGGCGCCGGCCGTCCGGAGGTCCGGACGTCAGTAGATCTTCCGAAATCCATAAATTAGGTTCTGTCTCCACGGCCTCGGACGTCCATAGGTGTCTTGTCGTCCGGTCGTCGTTCGTCCGGTCTTCCTCGGGCTTCCGCTAATTTCATTTTGTTGGCGTAGCATCGGTCATCCGGAGGGGTTCAGTCGTCCGGAGCCTGGGAGTCGTCGGACGTCTGGTCCTGGTCGGTCGTCCGGCCGCTATAGCGTTTGCAGGCCTGAGTTCCTTGGGCTGTTGGGGCCTCCAGGGGTCGGACGTCCGAGATGGGCCGGTCATCTGGTGCATGTAGCTTCTTCCGCAGCTCTCCTTCTTCTCCGTCTTCACATCCATATTCCTCTTCTGATTCTCCTTGCTCCTTAGCTTCTTCATGGCTAACTCCTTGATACCTGAGTATGCACAATGTCTCCGTTTGAGGTAGTACCCATGTCTCATGTGCAACGAAGTGGACTTGTGAGAGGAGAGAAGTCACCTCGGTTTTGAGAGCTCTTGCACGTGCTCGTGTCATGGGTCCTCTAGGCACTTGGTGAGACAATGGTAGGTCCATGGGGATGACCTTGGGATGCTCCGCATCATCTCCCCTCCCCTGGGAAAGATCCGACCTCGGATCAAATTCTTCATCACCATGGTAGGGCGAGAGGTCCTTGACATTGAAGATGTCGTTCACGGAGTACTTGTCGTGTGGGATGTCGATCTTGTAGGTGTTGTTGTTGTAGCGTTGCAAGCACCTTGAATGTCCATCGGCTCGTGGTAGATGCTTTGACTTGCGCTCGTGGGAAGCGGGTCCTTGCGAAGGTGTAGCCACACAAGATCACCAATGTTGAATATCATGGGTTGCCTGTTGATGTTGAGCTTGCGAGTTGTTGTTTTACTTGGCGCGCGATGGTGTGCTTTGTATCTTCATGCATCTTCTTGAGATGGTTCACACGTTGCACTCGTCCATATTGATGATATCTTGTAGTGGTAGGGAAGATGTCCATGGTGACAATGGGTGAATCCGTAGACGGCCTCGAAGGGGGACTTGCCGGTAGTCAAGTGTCTTGCTCGGTTGTAGGCGTACTCGGCGATAGGTAGACACTCCTCCCACTCCTTGATGTTCTTCTTGATTAGCACGCGAAGTAGAGAGGAGAGTGTGTGGTTGGTCACCTCCGTTTGGTCGTCGGTTTGTGGATGGTATGCCGTGGAGAATAGTAGCTTGATTCCGAGCTTGGCGCATAGGGTCTTTCAAAAGTAGCTTAGAAACTTGACGTCGCGGTCCGAGACTATCGTCTTTGGCACCAGACGTAATATTTCCCTACAAAATAGATTGGCAACATGTGAAGCATCGTCTATCTTGTTGCATGGTATAAAATGTGCCATCTTAGAGAACCGGTCCACAACAACAAATATCGAATCCTTTTCATTCCTAGTCCTAGGCAATCCAAGTACAAAATCCATGCTAATATCTTCCCATGGTTGATATGGAATCAGGAGAGGCATGTAAAGGCCATGGGATTGAGCTTTAGACTTAGCTTTGCGACATGTAGAGCATCGGTTGGTGAAGCGGTTAATGTCGCGAAACATCTTGGGCCATTAGTTTTTGGAGAGCGTAGCGAAAGTCTTGTCGCATCCAAAATGTCCCATTAGTCCTCCTCCATGAGATTCCTGCAAAAGCAACAAACAAAGAGGAGACTCGGGGATGCAACGCTTGTTACCTCTCATAAGATATCCATTTTTGATGTAATAGCGTTCCCAAGAGGTATGCGTCAAACATTTGGCATAAGGAATAGCAAAAGTAGGATCATTCTCATACAAGTCTTTTATGTGCTCAAAGCCAATGACATCCAATTCAAGTTGAGTAACAAGCATGCATATACGGGAAAGTGCATCCGCCACAACATTTTCCTTACCTTTGATGTACTTGATGTTATAAGGAAAAGACTCAATGAATTCACTCCATTTAGCATGACGCTTGTTCAACTTAGTTTGACCCTTAAGGTATTTAAGTGTTTCATGATCGGTATGAATGATGAATTCATGAGGGCGAAGATAATGTTCCCATTGATGCAAAACTCGCACTAAGGTCCTGTTTGCTTCAGGGGATTCTAAACTATAGGAAAGTATGAAAGTGTAGGAATAAGGAAGCCTTGTAAGTACAATCCGGAGGAATTGGAAATAGGGGAGAGAAAGGGTAGATGAGTGTTCTGAACGTGGGATGGATAACATAGGGCTGCTGGGTGTTGTACTAGTACTAACCACGCATTGGCAGAGCTATGATAATTTTTTATTCACATGCTAGCCCTTGTTCTCACACGTGGACCACACTAGCATATCTTATTAGCTTATCAGTGGGAAGCCTCGGGCTTCCGCCAAAAAAAGGGGTCAGGGTAGATTTGTTGATTCCTATGGAATTGCTACTGTTAGCAATCCTTTCGATTGGTATACTGTAGCGAATTCCTTTGTCCTGAACGCAGCAAAGGGGAAAAACCATGGAATACAAAGTTCCTTTGGATTGTCTAGAATTCCTCTGAAGCGAACAAGGCCTAAAGCATATAACTCTTTGTCATAGATGGGGTAATTGAGTTGCGCTCTGGAAAGTTTCTCACTAAAGTAAGCTATGGGGCACTTCCCTTGCGTTAAGACACCTCCTATGCCATTACCACTAGATCACAATGAATCTCAAAGGGTTTGTCAAAGTTGGGTAATGCAAGCACGGGAGCATGAGTAAGCAAATTCTTAAGCTCATTGAAAGCGGTATCTTGGGATGGTCCCCAAACAAAAGGCGCATTTTTCTTGCTCAAAGCATGCAAAGGTGAAGCAATCGTGCTAAAGTCCTTCACAAATCTATGGTAGAAACCGGCTAAACCAAGGAAACTACGCACTTGATGCAAGTTGGTTGGTTGTGGCCATGTTTTAATAGCATTGATCTTGGAGTCATCAACATGAACACCCTTAGAGGAGACAACAAAACCCAAGATAACGATCTTATCAACGCCAAAAAGGCACTTTTCCATGTTAGCATAGAGACGCTCTTTTCGAAGAGTTTGCAAAACGGTTCAGACATGGGTGACATGATCTTTAAGAGATTTGCTATAAACAAGGATATCATCGAAGTAGACCACAACAAACTCACCAATGTAAGGGCGAAACACATGATTCATAAAGTGCATAAAAGTACACGGTGCTTCCGATAAACCCAAGAGAGAGATCTAACCACTCATACAAACCAAACTTTGTTTTGAAAGCGTTTTTCCATTCATCACCCTCTTGTATGCGGATTTGATAGTAACCACTTTTAAGATCAATTTTGGAAAATATAGTGGCACCACTAAGTTCATCAAGCATATCATCAAGGCATGGAATGGGATACCTATAGCGAACGGTGATAGCATTGATAGGTCTACAATCGGAGCACATGCAAAAGCTACCGTCTCATTTTGGCACAAGAACCGGAACGGCACAAGGACTCAAAATTTCACACACATGTCCATGGTCCATGAGATGCTTTACTTGCCTTTGTATTTCTTTGGTTTCTTCGGGGTTGACTCGGTAGGGAGCTTTGTTCGGAAGAGGTACTCCGGGGATGAGGTCGATGCAGTGCTCGATGCCTCGTAGTGGAGGTAGTCCCAGAGGTAGCTCGTCGGGGAAAACATCTTGGAATTCCTGCAAAAGAGAAGACAACACTAAAGGTAGGGCATGAGAGTTGTTATCTTTTGGTGCGTCGTCCTTGCACAAAAGGACATAGTGTAGGACACTAGATGGTTCTCACACACTCCTCTTATCTCACTTTTGGTGGCAAATAGGACTAAGTTATTTTTGTCACTCATCGTGGAGGCACTCAATTTGGGCTTGTGGCGCTCACTCTCTTTTTGGTGGTTCGCTCTCTCACTATTCTCTCCACGATGGGTGGCTTGCTTGTCGGCGATCACTTGGCTTGGAGACATAGGGCGAAGTACGTACTCCTTTCCTTTCATCTTGAAGTGTAGTATTCGTTCAGCCGTTGTGGATGACACCTCTATCAAATTTCCATGGGCGTCCAAGAAGAAGGTGGCAAGCGGTCATTGGAACGACATCACACTCCAAAGTGTCTTCGTAGGCGCCAATTTTGAAGGAGACTTGTACTCGATGCTCAACTGGGATAGTGCCGGAGTCGCTAAGCCATTTAACTTTGTAGGGATGTGGGTGCTTCATCTTGGGCAATTGGAGCTTGGAGCAAAGTTCTTCACTTGCTAAGTTATGACAACTCCCTCCATCGATGATGACCTTGATGGACCTTCCATTGATGCCGGCCTTGGTATGAAAGATATGGCATCTTTGGTCTTCTTCTTGGTGATGTTTAAGAGTCAAGACCTTGAAGACAACAAGAGCGGGAATTGAATCTTCATCACAAAAGACTTGTTCCTCTTCATCGTTCACTTGCCGGTGCATGGCGACTTGCTCAAGTGCTTCCGTTTCTCCTTCGCTCATGGAGTCGTATGTACCATCGTCGTTGAGGATCATGGTTCGCTTGTTGGTACACTCAAAGGACTTGTGGCCTCAGCCTCCGCATGTGAAGCATTTGAAGGAACTTGTCTTGACGGTCTCATCGATCGGGGTAGATGATGATGAAGCTCTCGGCTTGAAGTTTCTTGTAGTATGAGGGTGACTTGGAGTTGTCGAAGTTTTCTTGTAACTCAACTTGTCGACGTTGCTTGTAGAAGGCTTGGTTGTGGTAGATGGTGTTGGAGTCGTTGAAGCTTGGGTGTTGGAGAAGCCGTATGACTTGGATGAGAACTTGGCATACTTGAAGTCTTCTTGCACTTGACGTTCCGCTTTGGTAGCTTGATGCACTAGCTCGACTATGGTTGGAAGTCGGCGATCTTCTTGATGGGATGATCGAGTCCATTCAAGAAACAAGCCATAGTTTTCTCATCATCTTCCATGACATTGGCTCGTATCATGGCAATCTCCATCTCCTTATAGTACTCTTCAACGCTCTTGGTTCCTTGCTTGAGTAGTTGGAGTTTCTTGAAGAGGTCGCGGTTGTAGTAGGTAGGCACTAAGCATTCTCTATGACATCCTTCATTTGCGCCCAAGTAGTGATGGGTGGTTCACCTCTTGCCTCACGGCGCTCAATGACTTGTTCCCACCAAATGAGCACATAGTCTTGGAACTCAAGGGATGCCATCGAGATCTTCTTCTCATCATCATAGTTGTGGAAGCGGAAGATTTTGTCGACCTTCAATTCCCATGATAGGTACTCTTCGGGGTCATTGCTTCCAGAAAACTTGGGCATGGTGAACTTTAGCTTGCCGTAGCCTTGCTCTTCATTGTGTTGGGGTCGGGGATGATGATGCCCATGTTGTTGAGGATTGGCAAACTCGTGTTGCTCTTGGTGAGGAGGGTTGTCAACCTCATGTTGCTCTTGTCGTGGAGGATGTTCATTGCCTTCATGCTCTTGGTGAACTTGGGGTTCTTGTGGAGCTTGTGGAGGGGCTTGTCGGGCTCGAGGACGAACTTGAGGAACTTGACGATGCACGCGTGATTGGTAAATCCTCTCTTGAACTTCTTTGCGAAGTGCTTCTTCTTGTTCACGCCGATGGCGGTTACGTGTGGCGACGGCGTGACTTGAATCTCGAATGGCATGTTGCGCCTTGATTGTTTGAGCTTCACGCAGTTGTTGTTCTTGGCGTTGTGCCTCGGCATCATGTGCATCTTGGTGTAGGCGTCCTCGCTCTTCCTCTTCTCGTTGGTGTTGTCGTTGTCATTCTTGTGCTTGCTCGAGAGTAGCTTGGTTTTGATGATGTCGATGTTCTTGCACACGAGCTTGTTCCTGAGACTCGATGTCGTGTAGAGGATTGCGGTTTGCATGCCGATCTTGACACGCGGCACGATGAAGAGTGTTCGATGTCGGTGTAGTTGAGCCGGAGATGTTGTAGTCGGAGTGTCGACTTGAGCGGCTCCGTCTTGATGAGGATGAAGTGGAAGAAGAGTGGTTGAGCAACAAAGCACGAATCTCGTCCATTCTTCTGTCATTCTCTTGCTTGTGATCATCGAGCTTGTGGTCGAAGTAGTCTCGTGTACGTTGCTCGGATAGTCGCAAGTCGGTGGCGAGATGGTCGATGCGGTCACTCATTGCTTGTTGCTCTTGATGCAAAGCATGTTGTGCACCAAAGAGTTGGCTCTTTGTGAAGAAGGAAGTCATGTCGTCGTCTTGCTCGAGAAAGAGTGGGTTGGTAGAAGTACTTGGCCTATCCATCATTCCTAGGAAAATATGTGAGTCGCAGAAAGAGAAGAACACATACCAAATGTACCTTGACCAAAGTTGAAGGTGGATCAATGATCACTCCAATGTGGAACAAGGAAATAGCACAATTGGTACCAATTCTTGTCGGTTTCTCACACCTACACAAGTAAAAGCTTATGGTGGAGCTTGGTTAGGATGGTGGCACAAAATTTGATGCAATTGTTAGTGAGCTTCAATAATGTTGGAAAAGATTCGCAAGTTTGCAATGCAACAAGTAGACCAAGCAATATAAGGTACACGGAAACACACACGCAAAGAGATAAGTGGGGTCGTGCAACCAAGGATGAGCCAAAATGTGGAATCCACAAAAATGCTCTTGTTGCACAACACTAGAGAGACGCTAGCACGATTGCACAATAGGCGGATACGAAGACTTGTGCACAACCTACTAAGCAAAAATGCAACGACTTCTATCCCAAGTATGCTCTATGTATGGTGTTTCGATGATATGATCCAAGATGATCTAGTATGACAATCTTAATGTTGTATGATGCTATGGTTCTTGCTTAAAAGCTCTTTGCTTATCTTTCCCTTTTGCTTAAAAGCTTGTTTGGCTCTTTGTTGTTTGAGCTCTTTTCTCATTCAATGCTTCACGAACCAAGATACCAATTGAGTATGTGATGACACTTTGTGACACAAGAGATGATATGCACCAATGCTATGTATGTATGCTATGGGAAGTATGATCACTAATGTGCACAAGTCATGTTGCCGACAATACCCAAAGGCTAGTCTCGATGGGTAAGCGACGCAAAAGAGTGAGGCTATGATGGCTATCAATGTAATGGCAAGAATGATGTATCCAATACCAAGATGATGTTACCGTTCCGTCTTACGATTATGGTGTCAAAATGGTGTAGCAGTTGTTGTCGATGACGCGTCCGTGGCGAAGATGAGCGGCGGTGATGTTGATGTTGAACCGTACCTAAATAGCCGAAACACAATAGGACACGGAACCACAACTCAAATTCTCAAAGCACAAAGTTGCAAAACATGTCGGAGTGCGAAACGGGTAAGCAATGGTGTTGCTATGCGGAAGTGGTGATAGCGCAGAGGTGGTAGGGGTGCATATGCGGAGGTGTGGCAGTGGTGGAGACCAAACTGAAAAAAAATCAGTTTCGTCAGGGAACGCCGGACATCCGGGGGTTTACGGTCGTCCGGTCTTCGGACGTACGGAGGCGGTCGGACGTCCGGTGCCTGGGCGAAATTCGGGCACGAGAAGAACAGCTAGGGTTCGTGATGGGGAGGACGGAATTCGTCGAATCCGGGTGATTTCGTGGATGGAAAAGGTGGAGACGAAGGGGAAAAGCTAGATCCACTCAAGGCAAAGCAAATCCACGGATCAAATCCAACAAAATTTCATCACACCAACAAATCACAAAAAAATTGGGGCTATTTTTGTGGGGATTTTCGAATTAGGAACAAAATCAACAAAAACAAGGCTAGAAACGCAACGGGGAGGCTCCAAAATCGTGATCAACGTGGCTCTAGATACCAAGATGATGTAGGTTAGGAACCCTAGGGGCCGATCTTTCACGAAAGGAGCGGATCCCGCGAAGGACACAAGGAACACGAGTGGGAAAACGAGGGAGATCACGAGGGGAAACACGAGAGAATCACTAAAACCAACAAGAAATAGTCACACATATGCTAGATACGAGTACACATAGAGATCACACGGTCCACTGTCAACTAAGGACGATACAAGTAGCACGATCTTCTCCGTGAGGAGGTCTTGAGGTTCTTCCCGTAAAGGGGTCTTGAATCCGCTTGGGGATCTTCTCCGAGGAGGCGCGATCTCCGAGGAGAAGGTAACCGAGTGGATGAGCAAAGCTCTCACACAAATATGAGCTAATCCTTTGCTAACCCTAACTAGGAGGAGGGAGAGGTCTATTTATAGTCTTAGTGCAAAAGAGGGGCGAAGTGGAGGGGTACATGGGCTTCGGCCCGAAACTGGACGCAGCCAGGGTCCGGACGTCCGTGAGCCGCCGGCCGTCCGGAGGCCGCGGAGGTCGGACGTCGTAGATCTTCCGAAATCCGTAAATTAGGTCTGTCTCCACGGCCTCGGACGTCCATAGGTGTCTGGTCGTCCGGTCGTCGTTCGTCCGGTCTTCCTCGGGCTTCGCTAATTTCAGTTTGTTGGCGTAGCATCGGTCATCCGGAGGGGTACGGTCGTCCGGAGCCTGGGAGTCGTCGGACGTCCGGTCCTGGTCGGTCGTCCGGCCGTTGTAGCATTTGCAGGCCTTAGTTCCTTGGGCTATTGGGACCTCCAGGGGTTGGACGTCCGAGATGGACCGGTCATCTGGTGCATGTAGCTTCTTCCGTAGCTCTCCTTCTTCTCCGTATCCACGTCCATCTTCCTCTTCTGATTCTCCTTGCTCCTTAACTTCTTCATGGCTAACTCCTTGATACGTGAGTATGCACAATGTCTCCGTTTGAGGTAGTAGCCATGTCTCATGTGCAACAAAGTGGACTTGTGAGAGGAGAGATGTCACCTCGGTTCCGAGAGCTCTTGCACATGCTCGTGTCATGGCTCCAGTAGGAACTTGGTGAGACGATGGTAGGTCCATGGGGATGACCTTGTGATGCTCCGCATCACTTGGGGCTTTAGGGGCTATGAAGGTGTGCATGGAGATCACCGTAGGATGCTCCGCATCATCCCCTCCCCCTTGGGAAAATCCGACCTCGGATCGAAAACCAAATCACCATGGGAAAGAGATGGCTTCGCCGTGTAGGAGTTGACGATCACCCAATACTCATCATCTTCAAGCTTGGAATGGGCACGCTCCAATGTTACACCGTCTAGTGATTCCTTCAAAAGGAGCAAAAACAACAAACACTTCGAAAAACAAATGTGGTTAGCATTAGGGCAAAACTAAGCATTCAAGAGGTGATTCACCACACAAGTGTCGTTATCAAGCATAGCATATGGTTTGACAAAGGATTGTGACATGGCATGCAAGCATATCAATCGAGCACAAGCAAAGAGAGTAATCAAGTCGTGCAAGCTAGTAGTGAAGATGCAACATACTAGAGAAATCATGGCAATCATGTCATGAGAGCAAATAATAGGCATAGACAATGCACATGACATATCGCAAGCACGAACACAAAGCAAGATCATAGTATCATCATAGGCATGGGGCACAAAGCAAACATGGCAATAACAAGTGATATCTCCACCAAGCTTGCAAATACACATACAAGTACTAGAATCAATCATCATGTGTAATGCAAAGCATGGGTCACAAATGCATGGCAAAGGCATAGGAATGAGCATATCATGCAAAGTGAACATGGCAAGATGGGCATATAATATGTAATGGACAATAACCCATAGCCAAGTGAGGGCCATGTAGAAGAAATGCGCGAAGTCTTTGCGCGAAGAGAGCGGTGGGAAAGACAATCCATGGGATCCCAAGTCATCATTGCTCTCTAGAGCTCGTTTTGTCAACTTCGTGGGATTGCGAGGTTGACAAGTATTCATGGGTACCTACACAAAAGAGACACAAACCAAAGAAATTGTGCGCGTGGTAAATGTACACATCATCCATCATGATGTGTATGTGCACGTGTGAGTTAGCACAAGATAAGCATCCTCAAAGAAATTTGATGCATGGTATAAGAACATGTCATCCATCATGAAAGAATAGTTATTGTGTATGACACGATGGGGATGCAAATTTAGCATACAAGTATATGGCACATCAATAGCATGTTTATTCATGGGGAGCATATTGTGCACACAAGTTATGGGATCATGCAATGAATGGGATGTGATCAAAATCTCCTAAAATGTATGAGGAAACTATGGGGGTCTCCTCATGAGCAATATTGGAAACATCATATGGAGAAAATGGACAACATCCAAAACAATGCATATCCGAAGCTAGGTGGTTATGGCATGGCATATGAGATAAATGATGCAAAGGTAGCATGTCAATATCATCACAAGAGAAACAAATGCCAATAACCATAGGCTTGTCATCTATGCCATATGTGCAAATTGGGTTTATTTTAATAGCATATGCATAGTCACTATGAAAGAGATTGCAAATATGACATATGATTGATCTCATGCATAGCATATGACAAGTCAAGCGGATTGGCAAACATGATGTGACCTAAAGAATTATCACAAGAAATCCTATGCAACATGGCATCACAACTAATAGACTCCACATGGCAATCATCAAACTCATCATAAATGGGTAAATCATCGCATGGGGAAATCATACTAGCATGAAGCATGGAATAGGTTGATCAACATCATGCAAGCAATCAATGTCATGATAGTCCACTAGTGGGACTAGAGCATCACCTTCACCTATGTTACCTTTGTCATTCCACTCAAGTGGTGTAGGTGAGGTGGTAAAGACCAAATGGTGGTCATCTTCATCTTGATGGAACCATGTGGGGGTGCATCATATTCCACCATGGCCATCGTCTTGTCCAAAGGTAGGACGTAGTCGTCGCGAATCGGCGCGTCATCATATATGGGACCTAGCACCAAATGAGAAGACACAATAGAGGTAGAGGTCAAGTCGTTAGAAATCATAGTGGCCTCACATGCCCTATCAACTACCTCCCTCTCTCTATGTGGTGGTTCACTCACTCCCTCAAAATATGTGCACTCAAACTCACATATGGTGGAGTCACTCATCTCACTCAAGTGGTCGGGGTTGCGGCTCTCCTCACATGGGAATTTTGGAAACACATCATATATGGGGCTAGTGGTGAAGTCACTCTCACTCTCAATATGGTGGAAAAAGTCACTCAAGTCATCATACGTCGCCGTGGTCAAGGTGAAATACTCAACCATCTCATCGCTGCCATGGATGAAGGCCGAAGATGGTACATCATCACTCTTCTCCATGACCGAAGGGAAAATCCCATGCTCGATCATCTCGGCATCGTCGCCGTGGATGAAGGCCGAAGATGGCACATCATCACCCTCGCCTCCTAAGATGGAAGCATCATCCTTGCTCGTCACCATGTCGCTCGCCTCCAAAGCTTGTTCCTTGAGAGGCTCTGTAGTCATAGTCGTTGCCGCACCATCTTGAAAAAGAGTCGAAGTATACTCGGCACCATCAATGCCACAAAGAGGGATGGCGGTGAAGTTGAACTTGGGAGCATCGTCTTGGAGCTCGTCGAGCTTGAACATCTTGGTGGTACTATCCTCATGCTCGCCTTCTTGGAGCTTGGTCCTTGAGAAGTGTGCTTGGGGTGGAGAAGCCTTGGCCTTCATGAGTTCTTGTTCCGCCTTGAGAGCACCAATGTAGTTGTCGTCGAGGGACTTGTAGTTCTCGAGGAAGAGAGTCTTGGAGATGTCGTTGTGCAATCCCATCATGAAGTGGAACTTCATCGAAATGGGGTCGTCCACGCCGGCTCGTCGCAAGGCTTTCTTCATCTCCTTGAAGTACTCGTCGATGGACTTGGATCCTTGGGTGGTGTTCTCCAATTGGCGTAGAAGTTGTTCCATGTAGGTTGGAGGCACGAACTCTCGCCGCAAAGCTCTCTTCGTCTTGGGCCAACTCATGTCGTAGGTTCTCCGAAGGTGCGTGAAGCCACCATGTGGACGCGTAGTCGTGGAAGTTCCTTGTGGCGCACTTCACTTGATCTTCGGGAGGAACTTGATGTAGCTTGAGGTAGTCGTCCATCAAACGCTCCCACTCGAGATACTCCTCGGGTTCTAGAGTCCCATAGAAAGGAATCTCATGGTCGATGTCGAGGTCGTAGTAGCTCGTGGAAGTCGCGGACTTGAGCTTGGGGAGCTTCTCTTGAGCGTAGTCTTGAGGTGCTTGTTGGCGAAGATGCCATATATCCGAAGGCGAAGATGCCTTGAAGTCTGTCGGCATTCTAGGAATGGGGTCCCCAGACTTGCCTGCCTGCGGCCCACGGCGTGGCTCTGCCAGCGGGCCCGTTGTGATGCCCCAAGACCGATGCTCCAGATGCCTTCCCTGTCTTGTGTGGCAGCTATGTTATTTATTTGTTTGTTTGCATTCATCATGTCATCATTTGCATTGCATCGGCACTCGTTGTCGTCATTGTTTTTAAACTTGCATCCGCTCGTAGCTGCTGCATCCCCCCTTGCTTTTGTTGACCGTTTGAAGACCAACCTTGTTCTTCGTTTTCCCTCTTGCCTAAACCGAGTCTCTTTGCACAGTGCATCAACCCCTGCATTGTCTCTTTCTCAACTTCATCTTCTTCTACACCCACAACCGTGCTTGATCATCTTCTTCTCCTTCTTCGTTAATCCATTTAAATTGTGGTATTCTATTTCCTACACCAATTTAATGTTCATTCTTTTCCTATAATTTTTGGACCATGCCACTTACCTCTCGGCCTAATCTCATCTTTCTGAGTTGTTTTGGTTGGGTTCAAAAATGGCTCAAGTTTGAATTTAATTCAAACTTGAATTATTTTTCTATCTCTAAAATGTCCAAAACATTTTAATCAAATTGTGCATATTACCAGGACTCCATAAATATCTTCATCTCTGCCAAATTCCATCCCTAACCCTCTCTTTCTATTTTTCTTCTTCTATCTATTTTCTTTTCTCTTAATGGTTAAGAGAAGAGAGTAGAGAGAGAGAGCCCAGCCATTGAGGCCCAACCAACAACTCACACATACTCGCAGGCCGCAAACCTGCAGCTGGGCCGGCCTTTAGGTCCAGCCGCCCCACCTACACCTAACCCTAGTGAACCCCTAGGCCCGACCGAACCCTCGTCCTCTCCCTCGTTCCCTTGCGCCGCCTCCTTCCCGATCGATCTCTCCCTCTCCCTCGTCTCCACCCCGTCGCCAGGAGAGCGTTGATAACCCACAAGTATAGGGGATCGCAACAGTTTTCGATAAGTAAGAGTGTCGAACCCAACGAGGAGCTAAAGGCAGAACAAATATTCCCTCAAGTTCTATCGACCACCGATACAACTCTACGCACGCTTGATGTTCGCTTTACCTAGAACAAGTATGAAACTAGAAGTACTTTGTAGGTGTTGTTGGATAGGTTTGCAAGATAATAAAGATTACGTAAATAAAAAGTAGGGGCTGTTTAGATAAAGAAACAATAAAGTAAATATAGCGAGTGTGGAAAAGTGGTGGTAGGAGTTGCGAAATTGCCCCTAAGCAATTGACTACTTTACTAGACCGATAGCAAGTATTATGTGGGAGAGGCCACTGCTAGCATGTCATCCCTGACTTGGAATTCTATGCACTTATGATTGGAACTATTAGCAAGCATCCGCAACTACTAACGTTCATTAAGGTAAAACCCAACCATAGCATTAAGATATATTGGTCCCCCTTCAATCCCGTATGCATCAATTTCTATGCTAGGTTGAAGCTTCTGTCACTCTTGCCCTCCAATACATAGTCCTATCAACATACAACTAACCCTATGGTGTGATCCACGCGCGCGCTCATATGATGGGCACCAAAGGACAGCAACATAACCACAAGCAAATTAAATCAATCATAGCAATTCATCAACCACCGATAGGACAACGAAAATCTACTCAGACATCATAGGATGGCAACACATCATTGGATAATAATATGAAGCATAAAGCACCATGTTCAAGTAGAGGGTACAGCGGGTTGCGGGAGAGTGGACCGCTGTAGATAGAGGGGGGAAGGTGATGGAGATGTTGGTGAAGATGGCGGAGGTGTTGGTGTAGATCGCGGTGATGATGATGATGGCCACGGCAGCGTTCCGGCGCCACCGGAAGAGAAGGGGAGAGGGCCCTTCGTCTTCTTCTTCCTTGACCTCCTCCCTAGATGGGAGAAGGGTTTCCCCTCTGGTCCTTGGCCTCCATGGCATGGGAGGGGCGAGAGCCCCTCCGAGATTGGATCTGTCTCTCTGTCTCTCTCTGTTTCTGCGTTTCAGATTCTCCCTTTCACCGTTTCTTATATTCCCGGAGATCCGTAACTCCGATTGGGCTGAAATTTTAACACGATCTCTATCCGGATATTAGCTTTCTTGCGGCGAAAGAAGGGCATCAACCGCTTACGGGGTGGCCACGAGGGTCAGGGGCGCGCCTGCCCCCCTGGGGCGCGCCCCCTGCCTCGTGGCCCCCTCGGGCATCGTCTCGCGTGGATTTTTCTTCCCAAAAATCATATATATTCCAAAAAAATCTCCGTCAGTTTTTATCCCGTTTGGACTCCGTTTGATATGGATATTCTGCGAAACAAAAAACATGCAACAAACAGGAACTGGCACTGGGCACTGGATCAATATGTTAGTCCCAAAAATAGTATAAAAAGTTGCCAAAAGTATATGAAAGTTATAATATTGGCATGGAACAATCAAAAATTATAGATACGACGGAGACGTATCAGCATCCCCAAGCTTAATTCCTGCTCGTCCTCGAGTAGGTAAATGATAAAAAAGATAATTTTTGATGTGGAATGCTACCTAGCATAATCTTGATCATGTAATCTAATCATGGCATGAATATTAAGACACGAGTGATTCAAAGCAATAGTCTATCATTTGACATTAAGACAATAATACTTCAAGCACTAATAAAGCAATCATGTATTTTCAAAATAACATGGCCAAAGAAAGTTATCCCTACAAAATCATATAGTCTGGCTATGCTCCATCTTCACCACACAAAATATTCAAATCATGCACAACCCCGATGACAAGCCAAGCAATTGTTTCATACTTTTGATGTTCTCAAACCTTTTCACTTTCACGCAATACATGAGCGTGAGCCATGGACATAGCACTATAGGTGGAATAGAATGGTGGTTGTGGAGAAGACAAAAAGGAGAAGATAGTCTCACATCAACTAGGCGTATCAACGGGCTATGGAGATGCCCATCAATAGATATCAATGTGAGTGAGTAGGGATTGCCATGCAACAGATGCACTAAGAGCCTATAAGTGTATGAAAGCTCAGAACTGAAAACTAAGGTGGGTGTGGCATCCAACTTGCTTGCTCATGAAGACCTCGGCGTTGAGAAGCCCATCATCGGAATATACAAGCCAGTTCTATAATGAAAATTCCCACTAGTATATGAAAGTGATAACTCAGAGACTCTCTATATGAAGAACATGGTGCAACTTTTGAAGCACAGTGTGGTAAAAGGATAGTAACATTGCCCCTTCTCTCTTTTCTCTTTTTTTATTTTTTTATTTTTGGTGGCCTTTGGCTCTCTTTTATTTGGGCTTTTTTAGCCTCTATTTATTCTTAAAGTCCAGAGTCTCATCCGACTTGTGGGGGAATCATCTCCATCATCCTTTACTCACTGGGGCATGCTCTAATAATGATGAATCATCACACTTTATTACTTAACATCAATATTACAACTTGATACTAGAACAAAGAATATGACTATATGATCCTCTGGTGGTCTTACCGGGATGTGCAATGATCTAGCGTAGCAAATGACATCAACAAAATCGGACAAGCCATGAAAACATCATGCTAGCTATCTACGATCATGCAAAGCAATATGACAATGATGCTCAAGTCATGGATATGATAATGGAAGTTGCATGGCAATATATCTCGGAATGGCTATGGAAAAGCCATGATAGGTAGGTATGGTGGCTGTTTTGAGGAAGGTATATGGTGGGTTTATGGTAGAGGCGAAAGTTGCGCGGTACTAGAGAGGCTAGCAATGGTGGAAGGGTGAGAGTGCGTATAATCCATGGACTCAACATTAGTCATAAAGAACTCACATACTATTGCAAAAGTCTATTAGTTATCGAAACAAAGTACTACACGCATGCTCCTAGGGGGATAGATTGGTAGGAAAAGACCATCGCTCGTCCCCGACCGCCACTCATAAGGAAGACAATCAATAAATAAATCATGCTCCGACTTCATCACATAACGGTTCACCATACGTGCATGCTACGGGAATCACAAACTTCAACACAAGTATTTCTACAATCCACAACTACCCACTAGCATGACTCTAATATCACCATCTTTATATCACAAAACTATTGCAAGGAATCAAACATATCATATTCAGTGATCTACAAGTCTTATGTAGGATTTTATGACTAACCATGTGAATGACCAGTTCCTGCCATCTCTCTAAATAGATATAAGTGAAGCAAGAGAGTTTAGTTCTTTCCAAAAGATATGCCCATGCTCTAACAATAAGTGAAGCAAAAGAGCATTCTACAAATGGGTTTTCTATGTAAAGAGAAACAGGCAATCCAAACTTCAAATGATATAAGTGAAGCACATGAAGCATTCTATAAAGCCATACTCAAAAGATATAAGTGAAGTGCATAGAGCATTCTATAAATCAACCAAGGACTATCTCATACCAGCATGGTGCGAAAAGAAAACTAAATGCAAAAGATCCAAGATTGCACATATCGCATGAACGAAACGAATCCAAAAACATACGATACTTGTTGAAGAAAGAGGGGATGCCTTCCGGGGCATCCCCAAGCTTAGACGCTTGAGTCTCCTTGAATATTTACTTGGGGTGCCTCGGGCATCCCCAAGCTTGAGCTCTTGCCTCTCTTCCTTCTTCTCACATCGAGACCTTC